>NC_020497.1:21475462-21573034 GCF_000184155.1 Fragaria vesca subsp. vesca | reverse complement strand
GAACCGGCCACGTACAAATAGTAATTAAAACAGTAGAAAATTAAGAGCTTATTATATGAACCACAATATAATTAAAAAAAAAAAACAACAACAAAAATAGAATTAAAAGACTCACATTTATACTTTGTATTCCTAAAACAAACCCAAACCACTCTCATTAATCCTACCCATCTCTAAAAACAACACCACCGACCAAGAAAGATCACCGACCAAGACAACACCACCGACCAAGATTGTGATTGTACTCAACTCTACTGTAATGAAGAAGGATCTGAACCCACAACCCGTCACACAAGGTAACCACCTAGCTTGCCCTAATCTTTTCATATAATTTGCATGGGTTGTGTTACTTGTGTAACTTGGTCTTTTGATCTCGTCGATTTTGTGTGCGGGTCGTTTTGATTGATACACATGGCTTTTGATCGGTCTTCTTGACTTCTTGGTTGGTGGGTGGGTCGTCACTTGTCTTGATCCTAGGTGGGACTTGGGACCCTGCATGGCCACCTTGCGTGTCTACTCTTTCCTTTTTCTTTTTTTTTTTCTTTTTTCAAAGAATTAAACCTATAATCAATTTGTCCATGGCGGTCGAGGGGTTTTGATTTTTTTATTTTTTTTCTTATTTTTTTTCCTTTTTCGGATTTGCGAAGAAAGAGTCAAGTCCTCAAACCCCGATTTCTGGTTTTCTTTGCGTGCCTTTCAACGATAGCCCCAATCATTCCTGAGACTTAGAGGGTTTCACTCCCGTTTTCGATTCAAGTTTTTCATAATTTTTTGTGCTTTGAACCGATCTTTCGCGGTTTGGTTCTAATGGGTTTTGATTTTTTTCAAATTAGGGTTTTGAATTTGATGGGCAAGGTCTTGATTTCGGTTTTTCGATTTCGAATTAGGGATTTGATTTCGATTCTTTCGAGTCAGGGATTTGGTTTTGAAATTTCGAGTTAGGGTTTTGATTGTGATGTTCGAACAGGTTTCGATTTTGATTTTGTGTGACTGTTCGAACAATCTGGGTGTGTTTTAGAGAGTTTTGATTTCCCCAATCAAAAATAAACTGCTTTTTGAAAAGTTTGAACATATAGCTTCTCAAATTAGGGAATTCATTTCGATTTTTTCTGACCCTACGAAGGCTCTTCAACACCTCAAAGCCTTTTGATGTCGATGGGGGTTTCAGCGAACAATTGTACAACTCTAAATGAGTCAATTCTCGACAAGAATACAAATCGGATGAGATTTTAGAGTGTTTTGATTTGAGAAGTTTCAACATATAGCTTTCAGAATTAGTATTGAATTTTGATGAATTCCTGCTTAACTTGTTTGGCATTGTTAGAGAGGAGCCTCTTATTGGCCCCTTGTGCCAAGATGGGTCCTTCTTTGCTCCGGAGGTTCCTATCGGTCCTTGTTTATCAGATGGCTCGTTCAACTCAGCATCAACTTACAGGTACATTATACAGCTAGCTTTTGGAAGCCAAGCCATGAACCTCCCCTTAGCGTCCTGCATTTTTGCAGTAATTCCTGAAATAATGCTTATGCCAACCTTCTATGTTGTTTTATGCAGGGATGCACCACCAAAGCCCAAGCAGGGCGCACTTCAGAAGGATGGGTCATTCAATACTACTGAGAGTACTGAGAGGGCACCAACACCAATTGAGAGGTAAGAAGTATCCTCCGTTTATGACTTTGTGTTGTCGATATTTGCTGCTACAGTTCAATATTTTCTTTTATGATTTGTCAGTGTTGAACAGCATCCTGTTGGTCCAAGGATGTCAGATGGATCATTTGAAGCACCAACTCTAACTCACAGGTAACACTGGGTTATAGCTTTTTATTTGGATCGCAAGTCTCTAGGATGTTACAGATTGTATGAGTATGTGACATTCTTTTGGTAAATTTATCATGCATGACTTTCTATAGTGTTCAACGAGTTAACAGCTGAGCTAGCTTTGGTTTAAGGGAAGTATTGTGGTTAAAGGGCACAGCTTGGCATCTTAATCCTTTGTTGCTGGCATCATTTAGTGGTTGCTACCTCTGTTTGTTAAAATAATCATGTCTACTGTTTTTTTTTTTTTGGTTCTTTTGTTCATGTTGGTATGAAACTGGGCTATGGTTCTGTCTGCTTTGTTGTTTTATGCAGGGCTGCCCCACCAAAGCCCAAGCAGGGGCCACTTTGGAAGGATGGGACCTTCAATAAAACGAGTGACACTGACTTGGCCCGGATAGGGATCCAAGAAGGCATTTTGGAGAACCAAAGAGCGTGGGCAGCTCCTCCTCCACCTGAAGACCACCTTGCCTTTCTTTCTGCTAAGAGTCCTGTCTTGGCGGCTGGTGAATTAGGAAGAGCTACTGCTGTACCTGATGATTCTGATAAGTAAGAATCGCTAAGATAAAAAACAATTCTAAACTATTACTAATATGCAGCCCTCCCCCTGATTACAGTTTCTTCCCCATATGCCTATTCATTTTTTTTTTTTACTTGTCTAGTGTTCCCGTGCCGCCCAAAGGTGCATTGCGAGGTATGGGCCTCCCTGAGGGATTTGGTAATCCAAAGAAGAATGGGAGAGGAGGGGCTGGCAAGACTGCTGGTTATCCAAAGAACAATGGGAGAGGAGGGGCTGGGAAAACTGCTGATTATCCAATGAAGAATGGGACGGGAGAGCCTTCCAATAAGTCTGACCACCCTAACATTGGATGGGCCATGATGGCCAAAATGGGTTTCAGAGGGGGTGGTCTGGGCAAGTACGGACAGGGAATTGTGGAACCAATTCAATTTGTTCCGAATTTTAAAAGGAGGGGCATTGGGTTCCAGGAAGATGATGTTGGGGTCCAGGAAGATGATGTTGGGTTCCAGGAAGATGATGTTATTGTAAGTAACAAATTTTGAATGTGGGTTCTCTATCTGTTTTTGGTTTGGTTAGTGTTCACGTAGGTCTTCTATAGCTCAGTCCAATAGTAATCAACGGAGACAGAGTCCAGGCTATACTCCTTTGCACTTAAATGGTTATGCATGTGAATTTCGTAGTAGTGAATGAATTGGACTGAAGATGGCTTTTGTTGGAACTCAATTATCTTGCTTTTCGATTGTGTACAGGACTGATGTCGAAAGGGATATGGGGAAGGACGGGCAAGGAAGGACAGGCAAGGAATAAAAGAGCCAATTAACCTGCCAAGAATGATAGGAAAAAGGGATCGGGTTCAACTGACAGGGTTTCTGGTAAAAAGATGCTCAGTGATTTCTTCCACTTTCAGCTCATTGAAACAGTGACTGTATATACTGTATTTGATTGTTGATATGCTTACCTAGATGGTTACTTTCATGAGTCTGTTTCCTTCTGCTTTAAGTTTTCAACTTGCTTGAGATGACTTCCCTGATTCTACTTTTTCATGTAAACATTGAAATGCTAGATGTCTACATTGAAGTGAACTTTCATTGAATCTACATTGGCCATCCTATGGTTCCAAACAACACTGTACTTTTGATTCATCTAGGTTAGAAAATAAATATGTTTCCATGACAGATGCTTAAGTTGTATGTTGGAGGCATACTTGTGACATCGAGCATGAGACAAGACCATTGGATTCTTACATTTTGTTCCTGGTTGTTCATTAAGTTATGTCTGCAACTGGTTTTTTTGAGCAAAGCTAGTAGCTCATGATGTCTATATGCAATTATAAAGTAGGCTTGATTTGGTTCTAAAAGCTAGCTTGAGGCTATTTGACCTGTATAGTAAAATCATATATGCTAGCAAAGACATGGTCAAAATCAGCAATCGTCCAAGTGATAAAGACATCTTCTTGTTGTAGTTGGCTTTGAAATTAGACTCCTCAGCTTTTTGGTTCACTTTGTAAGCTCCATATTTGGCACTAGCTCTAGAAGCCTTTTGTTCTCCTCCAACATTTTTACCTCATTTCTCAAACCCATTCCTTTCTTAAATAACAAACAGAGCTAGCTGCTACTTGATTTCAATGATTTTGTGAGCACCATTCTTAATCTTCATCTGTGTATTATATCTCCTTTCTATTACTTGTCGACTAATGTTTGATGTGCCCTAACTACAATGCATATCATTTTTTTTTTTTTATTGAACAATACATGTTAGTTCGTTTATGACTTTAGTTCTTCTTGTAACGTACGTAAGCATTGATTTTCTTTTCTTGAAATCATTTGTGTGAATCTCGCATGAGATACAAACTTAGAATTCAAACATTTTGAAGAACTTCCTTCTCCATGGAAACAAACCCTAAAATTAAAACCCTTGTCCATATTTCACAATCCATCAAAAGCTAACCTCCCCACCAACATGTCTTCTGCAAAACCGGCCACCTTGACACTGCCCGCAACCTGTTCGACAAAATGCCCCACCGAACCACCGTCTCATTTCCGGGCACGACACCTTGTCTCGCTCTTCCTCCATGCACCGCCGTTGTGTTAGACCACCCCATGATTCCACACTAGCATCAGTGCACAGCGCGTTCGGGGTGTTTGAGGGAGGGAAAGGAAGTTCATTGTTTAAGAGGATGCCGAGGAATGATGTTGCGGCGTGGAGTGCTTTGATTGCAGGAGAGTGGTGGGGTGGTGCCGAATGAGTTTATTTCCCTTTCTGTTGTGGGAGACTGGTAGCGTTGCGGGCAGGGATGGTTTTTAATGGACTTTCAGTGAAATCTGGTGTCGATTTTGATGTGTTTGTTTGTGTGGCGTCGATACAGTTATAGTGACTGCCAAGCTGTGGGGTTTGCGGTGAGAGTTGATTAGGGATGGAGAAGCCGAGTTTAGATGCTTCCAAATTTCCAATGTATTTAAACTCATTGTACGGTGAATTATGAAACTTTGGAGCATATATATGCTGCCATCAAGACCGCAACTCTGTCTGATCCCCAAGCTTTCCTCTGGCTTCAGGGAATCAAGCTGCTAGGCAATTTCCGATGGAAGTACTAGTTACCATTTACCATTTACGACATGAACGGGATTGTATCAACTTTTGACTACAATGCAGTAAAGTCTAATATGGCAAATGGAGAAGGAGAATTGAAAGTTTCAAACAACATTAAGCCTCTCCTACCTACAATGGAACTAGGCCTCTTCTACAATCATTACTATTAGACTTATTGAGTACCTTTGAGCTTTCTGCAGAATTCTAGAAGTGTATAATTGGTTTCAACCGAGCTTGCATAATTGAGGACAATGATTAAAGACGAAAAGCTAATTACCACATCATCAATAGCAAGCCTGAGAAGAGCTGGTTTCCGCCGGTTATCACCATCAACGCCGTTAACATCAGTAATAGCGTTTATAAATTCTTCTTGTGTGACTGACTGACTGACTGAATTAAGAGAGAAGACCGGCTTTGAGGCCCTCATTACTTCATGATACCTCTGAGGGGAAATTCCAACCTTTTCAATTACCTTGTCCTCTGTTGGGCATTCTTTTAAGCTGAACCAACATCACTAGGGACATTCCTCATGATACCTCTGAGGGGAAATTCCAACCTTTTCAATTACCTTGTCCTCTGTTGGGCATTCTTTTAAGCTGAACCAACATCACTAGGGACATTCCTCATGGAAGCTTCATGGTGATGATAGGACTCGGGACATTGCCTGAGTTGTCAAAGGAGTTGTTGATCAAATAATCAAAAGAATCCACCATTGTTGAAATGGGCTTTTCATCAGACACCACAGAATCACATTTAGTCGATGAAAAACCAGAACTTTCAATCATCATTTCAGACAACACTGTTGGATGAGGCTTTCCATTGAGCACGTTATAATCACGGTGAGGTGATGATGATAAATAAATTAGTATAGCAATGTCTAAAGCTGTGAAGTCCCAGATGCTAAAGTCTTCTAGTCCTTGAAAACCCATGTGGGGAATTTGGTTGTAATATTCAGGTAATGGCAAAGCTACTGAATTGAATCTATTATCAATCTGTGGAGCCTCAAAAATGGAAGTAATACTGCTACAACAACAAAGCAACACACCCATGAACAGGGGACGTATCTACGCCTAAGGCTACTTGGGTATTTCGTCCAAGAACGAATAAATATTATAGAGTGAGTGCAACTCAGGTGCTAAAATACATCTCAGACTCGTTGGTTAGGTTTTTCCTTATCAATTTGTAGATCACAGGTTCGAATCCTGATACTGTTTTTAAGTGGCGTTCCACCTTTTCCTCTTCTAATGTTTCTCGACTTTTTTATTTTTCATTCTTCTAATAAACTTTCATTCTCTTTCAACTACAAGTCTACAAAGACTAGGAGTCGACAAACACACAAACAGTGTTGCATTTTCTACTTAATTTGTTGGCACGGGCAGTGTTTGTACTCTAATACTGTTTCCAAACGTTCTGGTTGTGGTATCTGCTTCAAGAATTTTTCCAGCGACAATTTTTCTTCACTATTTCTACTTTGGAGAGATATGACGAATCGTTTTTTGTGGCTACTAAGGTATGATTTTGGTTAGGAACAGTAGTTTATGAGTTTGAGTTTACTATCCTACTGAGGGTCAATTGTTTTCTGAGGGTTAATTAGTAGTTTCATAAACATTCCAGAATTTCTAACTACACACTCTTTTAAATATTGTTGGGTGTTGTTTTTAAAATTTCAAGCACTCAAAGAAAGCATTGGTGTAATGCTACTGAAATAAAAAATGGTGTTATGTTGCTGGCCCTAAAAAATGGCGTAATGCTACTGACCCTCCAAAATGTGTAATGCTATTGACCCTCAATAATATGTAATACTAGCTACTAACTCTCAGAAAGTGGCCTAATATGCTACATTCGTTCAATAAAGTCGAAAAAATAATGCAAGGGCAATTTTCAAATTTACGTTAACAGATTATGTTAGTCAAATAGATGGAAAATGTATATCTAGTCGTAATAATAAAAAGACAAGCTTGCTAGTGATAATTAAGGACTGAAAAGTGTATCTAGTGGTTATTATGTATAAAAGTAACCAACTAGCTAGGGCATGTGCATTAACTTCTACGTATGCTCAAAGCTAGTTATCGTACAATCTTTGTAAATGGATTTGTGTATATATATATACAGCTCTTCTTGGCTGCGGACGTCCGCACTGACGGTTTCGGTGCGGATTTCCATTTTTGTCACCACTTTCCGATCGAATTTCCTCATCTCCACCGTCTAGTATCTAGATAATATTGTGTAGATCATCTCTGCAAAATTTCAGCCAATTTGGTGATCGTTAAGACCCTCAAACTCGAGTTTTTCTGGTATAAACACAACGGGACAAAATTCAGTCCGTCCATTTGTTTTTCGAGTTTGAGGGCCTTAACGATCACCAAATTGGCTGAAAATTTGCGAAGATGATCTACACAATATTATCTAGATACTAGACGGTGGAGATAAGAAAATTCGATCGGAAAGTGGTGCAAAAATGGAAATCGGCACCAAAAAATTGGTGCTGACGTCCGCAGCTGAGAAAATCCGTATATATATATACACACACGATTTAGATTTTTTTTCCCATAAAGGGTTTGGAACCTGTTGGGCGTGTTGGCTAATTATATATTCCTTCAATCCTTGTAAGTATTGGAATCCAAATCGAGAAGGAAACTGGTTTCTTGTATAATTAATTATATATATACAATCATGCATCCCAGACCTACTACACCTTCCCATCTTCAGTTTATTAGTTTGCCAACCCTAGCCTCAAATTAAGTTAATTTTAATGCGATCCATCCTAGCCTGCAAGCCAGCAGTACTCATGGGAGCAGGTGGCGATAGTAATAGTGTTTCTACCAAAAGAAGAAGTTACTGCAGTACTGTCGTGAATACTAACATTGATGATCTTCCTGACAATGATTGGCCGACATCCTTTCTAGACTTCCAAGGTCTGATCACCTTTCTAAATACATGTTTGTGTGCAACCGTTGGTGGTATATTTTCATGTCCGACCTATACTTCCGAGGCCGCTATCTACTTCGACATAAGCAACCACCGGTACCGGCACATACTCTGATCAACAAAAGAGGAGAAACCTTCCCCATTGGATTGAGTTTTTCTTCGTCTCCCAGGTTTCTATCCAGGCTTTTCGACGGACTCATGAGTATCATGTCTCTAACACGCGAGCCAGTCGTGGTAGGGGCGTCTAATGACTTGATTTTGTGCTGCGCAACCGAGTATTTTCAACGTGATTACTTCATTTGCAATCCATTTAGCTTACAATGGATTAAGCTTCCTCCCCCCTCTCGAGTCCTCCATGACGTACCAATTGGGTTCATATGTGATCCCTATTATAGTTATATTAAGAAAGACGACAAAGACAATGTGCATCATATTCCTCGAAGAGAAAAGTGTGCAATCATCGATGATGGCAATGAGGACCTAGTTATTATCAATCACTTGTATAGGTGTAAGGTTGTGAGAATTCTTCCTTACGACGACAAATTGAAGAAGACGCTTCCTCCAAGTTTAAGCTGGATATCTTCTCTTTTGAGACATGGGAATGGAGAGAGTCGATTATATCATTCCCACGAAGTTTTACTTTCGATAGAATCAACTCGGATAGTCACTTCTCTCACAACGGAATGTTATATTGGTCGGGTACCAACTTTCTGATAGGGTTAGACCCTTTCATGATCAACGACGCCAACATGAATGCCAATAATTCGAGCGGTTATGAAGGTAGTTACATTAAGTTAACAGTTAAACACCCGGTTGACGATCCGTTATACAGTTCTGAAAAACATTACTATCAGATAAAGTGCCTGAGTGTGCGATCGGCCGGAGGTGGAGGGTGTCTGAAAGTGTGTGTCTTAGACTGTTTTCACAGCATTAAACTGGTTTGGGAGTTGAAAGAAGAGAAATTGATCATTGCGGGATATCGGCCTGCAATATTGAGTTCGAAAGGAGAATTTATCTTGGTGGATACGGCGGAACTAGTGGAGCTGATAGGTTTCGACCCAGATGTCGAGGATTTTCTGTACCTAAAACTCGACGGAGCTGACGGAGGTTCTCGCTATTGTGAACTCAACGTTCGTACTGGAGAGGGAAGAGACTTACCCATGACTGGAGGTGTAGTTAGTAACAATTGCTTCTTCCCAATAAAACTGAATCCATGTTGGCCGACACCAGTTCCTTGACTCGATCTCCTACCCTAGCTAGGGAACTTGTCTGGTATTGCTTGTGCAATGGTGTCGTTTTTGTAAATTTTCAGTGGCCGGAAGGCGTTGAGGGCTGCCTAGATCCTATGTATGCGAGTGTGTGCTCCATTAGTAGTTCTCATCAATTCATATATATTTTTATATCGATGGGAATTGTTAGGTACCTACATGTATTTGATACTCACATTTACTTATATGACAACAATGTTGTTGTCAATGAGGTATATTGAGTAATAACTTAGATAATGTAGATCTATTAGCGGTAATTACTCAACCTATGATTTTTTACAAGTTTATGAATAATTTGTTGTGGATATAGTAAGATTTAATTATATGTAAATTTGTAAAACCAATGTAGTAAATTCGTTGTCAATGTTGTAAATTAGGTTTAGAAAAATGGTAATTTTGTTGTGAATGAGGATATAAGATACATGTAGGTACCATAGACGACCCCTATATCGATGTGTCAAATTACATAAAAGATGGTTACTGATCCACCCACATACACAAGGAAATTCAGGAGAGCCTAATCTAAACATTACCAATGTGAGTTTTCCACTAATGATGAGCTTAACCATTTTAAACTCTGAGGTTCAAACAAGTTAACAATTACAGCAGCTCACCATGCCAGCAGTCTGCTGATCAGCCTTACCTGCAGCAACCTGATGCTCAGCAGAACTAGCTAGATCAGTCACAGTGGACTGGACAAGGATATAACTATCACAAATATGGAGCTTGCCCAAGGTCCTAACCTGGTTCATGGACATTTTGTATGTCTAAAAGTTTAGAGATTAGGGAGTTGTTATCCATGTTCTGTAGGGTGTCTAACAGCAACAGATGGCATTCATTATCAGTTCAGCTTACTTGCCCTGTTTTTCAGCTTAAGTCTCGGAATCTATTTTTTCTCTATCACTTCCTCAGCATTCAAAGTTTCATACAGAAAGGATTAAGGTTTTAGACTCTTCTGAGTGAGGACTAACTTCTGTTATAGACCCACAGCAAAGTTCAGACTCTTGAATTGTCTTTACCAGGCATCTAGGGCTGCTATAGAACTTAAAAGTCATTAGGTGCTATAGAACTTAAAAGTCATTAGGTTCTATTGGGAGATCGGCAACAATAGGATGATGACTGATTACACAAATCAAATTTTGGCTGCTCTAATACATGTATTATATGAGATTTAATGTGTTGAGCCTTTTCATTTTCTTTCGGGGAGCCAAGCAAAGCACTGAATGTAAAAGTCTGTTGGTCAACAGCCCTCTGCTATTTTGATAATTGAATATATTCTCCATATGCCAAAATGGAAGTTTGGATAGTGAATCAAAAAGGAAATTATAATGAAAAACAGTCAAGCAAGTTCCATTAAAGCAAACAAACAGTTTCTATTGATAGAGCCAAATGCAGAGAAACATTGCAGCAATTACAACATCAACTGAAAACATTACAAGGAGAGGGAAAATACAATGCCATCATCACATCGGTAACATCTATATGTATACACAATTTGATATGCATTACATTAAAAAAGCTTTTAGCTAACTGTATAACACCCGTAAATCAAGTAAGATTTCATTGATACAACACAGGGGAGAGCCAGAGAGTTACCATTACAGAGCTCCTAGCACCATCAATTTCGCATCCCTTCCCAAATCTGACCCACATTCTTGCTTGGCATTGACCACTCACCCCCAATTCAACTGTCGATACACTTCAACCCCCTGCAAACCCACAACCAAACCCCAAACAAGACAGCACACACAAACAAGTCCAACATCAGCACCACCCACACATGCTTCCTCCACACCTGCTTAGCCTTCTGCCTCTCACTCGAAACCAAACCCCCGCTCTTCTGCGCCACCGGCATTACAAAATCCCTCCCATCCTCACACATCACATCCACCTTCTTCTCCGTTGCGCTCATCGCCACATCTTTACACACCTCCCCATTCACCTCCCCAGACAATCTCTTCTTCTTCTTCAACCCATGGTTCCCCAGCAGCGGCGCCAGTACCATTCTCTTCCCCTTCCCACTACTCGAATCCATACTCAGATTCCTACTCGCCGGCGGCATATCCACCTCCGAATTAGCCGCCATTATCTCCCTCACAATCGAATCAAACTCCGCCTGATAACAATGTGACCCAACCTCTACCCCATTATCTCCCTTAACCCTTTCGAAATCACAACGCAACCGATTCAAGAACGCAACCGCCTCCGATTGATCGAGATCTTGATCGAAAACACCGAAGAACACAAAAGGGTCAGCGATTGAGAACAGGTAAGTCCGTTTCCTGACGGTGTGGGTGTACAGAGAATGGTGCGGTGGCGTTTTCTCGATGCATTTCTGAGCTAAGGCTCCGATTCCGGGCTCCTTCGCAATCTCGCCGAGGATTGTTTCCTTCTGGGCAATGCAGGCGTAGTAGATAAGACTCGGATTGGAAATCATCGATCTTGATATCTACCCAATTCTAGGGTTTGTGAAGAATTGGGGGGTTTTGAATCAGAATCTGGGTGATTCAGAATTTGGGGGTTTTGGTGAGGAAGTTGAATTGGGGAAGAAGGGTATCGGATTCAGGAAGAAAGAAGGGTTCTTGGAAATTGTTAACCCCCTTTCCCAGTCTGGATTTGATTTGTATTTTTTTTTTTTTTTTTTGTTAGGGTAAGTAATTTTCTAGGGTTTGGGCTCTCCCGAGGAAAGGAGGAATGAACAGTTGGATTCATCGGAGGAAAAGAGAAAAGGAGGAACGGAATAACGGATGTGTGTGTATGGATATGCCCTTGAGGAGATGATTTTATTACGGAAAGTACCCCTGGGAGCCAGCTATGATAGGTCAATAGATGAGTCATCTAGTCATAGACTCAGATATTTTCATTTTTTGCTCCGTATAAATGTTGGTATATCTCACGGTTTAAGAATATCATAATGTATATGAAGTTTTGAGTCCGACTGAACATAAATACCTAGAGCAAAGTGTCAGGTTTCGGGAGTTTTATCATGCTCTGAAGTTCAAATTCTTTGTAATTGAAAAATATAGATTTAGAAGATAAAATCAGTGCGTACCACTCAGGACAATTTTTTTTTGTTTTGGAGTGAAAATCCTTTGAAAGTAGAGTTATAGTACTAGAAATCATTGGCTGAATCTCTATTGAAGCCGATAATAATTGTATGTAAGAATTTGGTGCTTCATCTATCCTCGAATTTGTCAATTTCTCCTCGACGATCATGTTTGTTTTGAAGTAAAAACCAACTTTCAGTCAAATCGGGTACTTCATTTCTTGTCCTTAAACATGCATTATCAAAATTTGTCCATAGATTTTAGAACACAAGTTGGTGTTTACCAAAAGTTCACTCGATCTAAAGCAGAAGAATAACCCAATACCAAGGCGTTACAAAGCAACAAATCATTGCCTTAGAGCATCTTCTGTGGTAGGCTAAATTCTTAGTCAAATTTTACCTATAAAACAAGAATATTCTGTGAAATGTTTTTTTAGCTTACCAAAGTCTTCCACCGTAAGCTAAATCCTTAGCCAAATTTATAGCTTTTTGGCTTTAAAAAACACTCCCACCATAAGCTAAATCTAAAGGTAAAGCCATTTATTTTTCTTTTCTCATATATTTGTTTAAATCAATAATTACTCATAAAAAAAATATTATATAAATATATTCGATATGGAGCTCATATGAAAGATCTCGTCGAGATCTTCACGATGATTGTGAGTAACGAATTTTTAATTTTGATGATAGTGTAAATTAAAAGGAGAAATGAAAAGTTAAATAAAATAACATTTAATTTTAGCTTATAAACTTCATAAGCCAAGCCAGAGTTGGCTTATCAAATAGCTTAAGCCAAATTTTTTATCTTGAAAAATGTAATTTAACTTATGATAGAAGTAAACATAGGCTAAATTTAACTTTTTAACCTATGATGGAAGATGGTCTTACAATAATCTTTCTGTGTAGCTACAAGTTTCGACACTGGTGCTAAACCGGTGCGGGTGTAGGCGTGTAGCACATTTTATGCCTTTGTGGATTTCTAACTTCAACGTGGGCACGAATACACAGATTGCTTTCTATGCCATAGTGAGCTGGTTGGAAACCAGTATATAATTCTCAACGAGTTGCTTGGTGTTGAAGAATAAGAGCGAGTATTTTGAACTAGTTTGTTGGTGAAGATAGCCTGGTTTATCTGGAACAGTCGGAGGATTCACAATTTCACATTCTAAAGAAACTGGCAGTTTTAAACTACTGCCTATATTGCAGTACATAGCTACACAGGAGCTCTGGCAAGTTCATCCTTCATACCAATTTGATGGCTATGTGTGCAACTGCATTACTATTAGTGTATCTTCAATGATACAATTATTTAGTTGAAACTAAAAATCATTTATATAATATGAAAGTAAAGATTATACAGCGCGCTATCTAAACTATTAACTTCAAGACATGGATGACCCTGGTGAAAGGACTGCATCATCACTAAGTGAATAAAACTATGGTGCTCAAACTCCTGTATACCTATCATATAGACACCAACCATGACAACGAAGCCAAAAGCATTTGTGTATGATCTCAGATACCCTATACATAGGAGTGAACCAGAAAAAATTTGGAAGATTATTCTCGATTGTGTTTTGGCCTCAAGCAACATATGGTGGATCAATAAATGCCCATTCGATAACCTGCTCATATTGAATTGCAGCACTTTCCCATGTGAAGTCCTTCTCCATACCTCTTTTCACCAATCCATCCCAAGAAGGCTTGTACTCTTTGTAAGTTCGAATTGCAAGTCTTAGAGCCTGTGAATCATTAAACGGATATCAAAACTTTGATGGATGTTATGAATACCAAATGGGAGAAAACTTAAGCATAGAGAGGTGACTTACCGCCAACATGCTCTCTTTCGTTAGTGGAGAAAAAGTCCACCTATACCCGCCACAAATAGAAAAAATCACAAAATAAGTAGTGATTCTTAAATCTTAACAGTTATTTTAGAATGAAAGGTTTTCAAAGACAGCACTAAAGGACGAACGCATACCCTGTCCCCTCCCCGCCTCCAGGAGCATAGGGATTGAAATTGACCACCGTATCCTATAACAAAAATAACACAAGGCATAAGAGGCACAAGAACAAACACTCGAGTGATGAATCAAGAACAAACATATTATATGTCAGTAGAAACTCACTCTAAGTCCTCCTGTGCTATGAACTACGGGTACAGTTCCATATCTCATTGCATATAACTGATTTAGCCCGCACGGCTCAAATCTTGATGGCATCAACAATATGTCACAGCTAGAAATTCCACAAACACGATTAGCAATATGGATATGTACCTGGAACATCTAAGATAGGTATTCTTAACCTCTAATGAAAGCATAAATCTTAAGAATTACCCTGCAGTTATTCTATGAGAGACTGGGACGTTAAATCCAACCCAACCACGAAATTTGTCTTTATAGGTTGCTTCTGCTAATCTCATCCAATCTTGACATTGTACATCCCCAGAACCTAGCATAACCTAAAATGCATTGGACACATTTAGATATGTGAAGAAGGGAAGAAATCACTTGAAAAGAGGAAACACTTACAAATTGCACATCCTCGTTCATGAGCTCCGGTATTCCTGATTGAATTAGATCAATACCTTTCTGGTAGTCCAGTCGCCCAATAAATCCGATCTATATATTTCACAACTCAAAATCAATAACTTGGACAGTTTCAATTTCGTGTGAAATCCCCACATAAACAATGATTACTCTCTTACCAATGGACAATCAGGCCTAATTGGAAGACCTAATTCCTTCTGCAACGCAATCTTGCATTCAACCTTCCCAGAAAGATCATTAGCAGAATAATGTGAAGCAATATGTTTGTCAGTAGATGGATCCCATTCAACCACATCAATACCATTAGTGATCCCTGTTTATTGTAGAAAATTTACAAAAGTAAGATACTAAATGATGATATTACTTTCTCAATTAAGTACGAAAACTTGAACTTAACAATCGTACCATTCAAAACACTCTTTCTACTACTTATGAGACCATTCAGACCATATCCACCTTCGACCGTTGTTATTTCCCATGCATAACCCTATAAGCAAAATGTGGAACATGAAAAGAGTAAGAGCATATTAAACATGTAGCAGAGTTATGTTAAAAGTACCATAGATATCAGAAGAAATCGTTGATATCTCATTCATTTACCAGACATGAATATACATACCTCACTCACTGTCAATATCCGATCAGTTGTTACAACAGCACCCTTTAGAATATTCACAGCCTCACCTCTATCAAGAGCATGAGCCCTGGCCCATTCCGGAAACACCCACTCCAACGCTCCGTACCATTCCGCAGGCAGTCCCAGATTTTTATATGTTACTGCTGATTCTACTCCCTTGCATAAGTAAGACAACCATTTATCAGGGTAATGGACAAATAGAATGTAAAAGCTACTTCAAAAATAACTTATATCTTGACAGGATTTTAAAATGAACATCAGTATCCTAGAAACATCAAACCTGATGTGCAAGGTTATGAATAACAAGAACACTTCGGGCATCGGTATAAACTCCATGTGGGCGATATTTTGCAGCCAAAAGCCTGAATCACATGAAATATCTAAATGCCGTCATCCTCAACTCAAGACACAAAGAAAGTATATGCAAGTTATCGAGATTCAGGGAAAGAGTAAAGTAATTACAATGGGACAAGGCCTGCATGCCAATCATTCACCATGAACAAACAGTTTTGGCCATAGGTATATCCTCCCAATGGAAGCACCAAGGGTGCTTCACATGCTGCATGTGCAAGTAAAGTGAACCGAAACTGTAAAACACAAAACTTAGCATTATTCCTTAACAAAAGGGCAAATGCTGCTAGATTATACAATGAGTAATCAACTTGAAACTATACCTGATTATCACCAAATGCACCAAAACTATCTCCATATGGATTTCCAGGTCTATGGAATGAAGGGTGGTCTACAAATACCTAAAGAGGAATTCAAAACAAGCCATCATTATCAATTCCTTTTAGAAAGGTAAGAAAACATAAACAATTTCTAAAATCTTACCCAATCTACACCTTCCCGATACTCATGGAAGAAAGCAACCTCTTGCTCTCCTCCAAAGCAAATGACAGTAGTATGGCCTACATCAACGGCACCCGAAAATTTCTTGTCCGCAGCAGTACCATTTTGATATCTAGGCGAAACAACCATAACACGATGCCCTCGTCCGGCTAGAACAACAGGCAGAGAACCACAAACATCTCCCAACCCTCCTGTCTTTGAATAAGGTGCTGCTTCGGCAGTAACAAAAACAATACTCCTTGTCACTTTCGCTTTCGCTTTCGGCTTCTCTTTTCCACTTACATCTTCTGCTATTTCTATTCTATCAGAACCTACATCTCCATCGTCAATCGCAACCTCACCTATAGTAAAAACATCAAATCAGCCCACCAACAATTCATATACAAATTTCTTTTGTACTTGATTGTATCAAACAGTCCAAGATAGAGACTAGTAGACCACATATATACGGGACCTTAGTCACATGGATGTTGATATGGACGATCAAAAACAAAAGCAACCCCACGACAAAATGAAAAATATTCCATAAAAAGCTCAACCACTAGCGATGAATGACCCCAATATATCATAGGCCAAACTTCATCGACACATCGCAATACAACTCTTCTCAAAAATCGATTTTTGCAACTGAATTTGGGGAAGCTAACCATTAAAATCCTTAAACGATCGACATTCATCACCATAAAGAATGTATAAATTCGAAAATGAACGACGATCAAGGTTTCGAAAACGATCAGAGACATACCGTTAGGAGGTGATAGATTAAAACCAATAACGGAGCCAGAAGAATCTCTTTCAGCACCAAATCTGACACCCTTTTCTTCCTCCTTCTGTTTCTGATCTTCAACGACAGAAGCTCCATCTTGCGAGCCAGCTTTACTTGAAAACGTTGCTCTGAGCCTCAAGGCCTCTGTTTTGCTTCTCTTAATCCACAAAGGAGCAAACCCCATTTGGGAAATCACATCGTGATGATTGGCAGCCCATTTGGGTCGCGCTAAATTCCCGGAAGATGATTTGCATGGGATTAGGGTAGTGAAATTGAGAGACTCCATTGAGAAAAATGGTAGAGAGAGAAAGAGAGGGAGAGGGTTTTAGAGAGATAAAGAGACTTGGATTCTCATATAGAAGAAGGGAGAAGGTATCTAAGGTAAATCTACCTATGAATAACCTTTGAAAATTGAAAGAGGAAAGAAAACCAAACGAAATTTAGAAGTCACACACAAACAAGGCAACTACGTACACCTGTTGGGATGAGATATATGAGATCCAGAAAAAGCGCCAAACCTTGTGAAACTGATTCCCTGTGGCCCATCACAGGCTCCGAGGGTGCTCCCACCTGTTGAAAGACTGGAGATGAATTGACGTGGCGGAATAGTGACGGCAAATTGTTTCTGTTACCGACATCAGTATAACGTGGCGCGTTGTTAGGGAAACACGTGGAACGGGGAGCAAGTGGCTGCAGCCTTTTTGCTGAGACCTCATGAATACTCTAACTAAGGTGTTCTTCCCGAGAGTCACATGAAACTGTGACTATCCACCACCTTTTTTTTTCACTATTTTTGTAAAAGAAAAAATAATGATAAATATTGTGTTTTGTTGAATTCTTGTACATAAATATGTTCTGGAATGTAGTTCATTTTTTTTGAAAATTCTGGAATGTAGTTCATGTTCAAAGTGAGTGTGTAGACAATTTCTTTTTTGTTGGAACTGAATCGACGGTGTATCACTCATCACTGTATTAAGTTTGTTTTTCATTATGAGCTCACGTTTCAGTTTACTATGTATACGTATCTAAATTTCTTACAATACGTTTATTTAAAATATACAACTCATTCACTAAATATATATTTTTTTTCTAGATCTGCTCCTCAATTATTAAAATAAAAAAATTCACATTAGTAAGTTTTTTCTCAAAATGTTTCATCTTTTCTCACAGTAAAATCTAAATTTCCAACTTCAAATTGTACTATCTAATCAAACAACAAGCCTTAAAATCTAAATATTGTAGTAGATCAAACTTAATCAAAGACAGAGAAGTCATACCTCGCTTAGAGGCCGGGTTAAGAAGTACCACTATAATTTATTACGTTGTCTTCAGTTTTTGCTTGAAACAATGGTTGTTCATGATAAACATCACTAGCTATTTCTGATTAGGGTTTGGTATATTCACACATGTTGTTCTCGAAGAGAATAAGAAAGCTCTTAAGCTGAATATTTTATTTCAATTAGATTTTTTTACTTTTTGATATAAATGTCTCTTTTAGTAATTTTATATTCTTAAAAAATCTTAAATAATTTATATAAAAAAATAATGTGTATCTAATGTTAATAAAATTTCTCTTTAATTCACCAGAATTACATGGTTACATTTGGATGTTAGCGATACCCATTTTCTCAGTAATAGGCTGTACCAATGAAAACAGCTAAAAACTTGAAGGCCCAAGAGAAACAGGTGGGCTAGGCGGTATCAGGTAACGGAGGGTCCTACCTTTTAAGAAAACACGCTGCTGAAAGCTTAGGTGGGCTAGGTGGAGTTGTGTCACCATTAGGCGGTGACTCGGTAATGGGCCTATACGGACTGAGGGTCCCACCTTTAAAAAAAAAAAAAAAAAAAACCTAACTAGACCCTCTATCGTCGTCGCTTATTTTCAGTTGATTTTCGTTCTACCTTTTCGATTTTAGCAGTAATGCGAAGAGAAGAAGAAAGAAAGATGTAGATGGGCTGTATTCGTTTGTAGAATTATTTGATTCCGTTCGCAAATCGCAGTGTGTGGCTTCTCCGGTTCTCATCTTCTTCGATTCGCTTGGTAGCTCTCCACTCCAGATAGACCCACTTTGGATCAGAATGGAAGAGCAAGAAGCTCATCAAATGATGGAGATACATGTCTATACACAACAAGGAATAACAGCCACCTTTTCACTCTCTCCGAACGACACCGTGAAAACCCTGTTCTCGATTCTCATGGAGTCCTTCCCCCCAGCTGCTTTAGGGAGTCAGTCTTGTTTTCATCTATTTTTTCAGGTACTCTATACATTTCAAGACCCACATCATCATAAGCATTCTTCTTCGTTGTGATCTTATTAGTATGGTTATTGTCTCAGAATATACAACTGAAGCGGAACAATAAAGTGAGGGACGAGATTGAGAGAATAGTGATTGAGAGTAAACTGGAGGAGCCGGAACAGGATCAGATATGGTTGCGGTTTGTCCCCAATCCGAGTTGCGGCAGTGCAAGATGTGACAAGGTTGATTGTCTGTCGGGAAATACGCGTTTTAAGTATTACAGGTATGGGAGAATGTGGAAGTTGCGCTACTTCTGTAGGACGTGCCGGAAGGAGTTTAATTTAAATATGCCACAACCACCAAAACCAACCAAGATTGCTCCACCGCTCCCATTGCCACCCACAGTGAGTACTTACACTTGTTTCTTGATAGTACTAAGTTTTGATACATTTCGTTTAGATGTGTGGTAATGTAGTGAAGCTGTGCTCAAATGAATTAGCTCTACCTTGTACCAATTTACCTACTTCATTTCTTTGTCTGAGGGAGGTTATGATGTTTTTGTCACCATAGCATTGCATTTCCTTTGAATTTGGATCATGTGATAGCCTGATAGGGTTGATTTTGTTTGCGTTTTTCTTTTTTGGGCCGCTATTGTTACTTCTCTTAAGTCCCTTTGGTTCTTTGTTTGGTCATGTGTCCCTCCAGGTTGCTTCTTCATCATCTTCTTCTTCAGTCTTGGATTTGAGTGATCGAGTACTTGGGAACTGCAGGGCTCTACATCAGTACAATGCCCAACTGCAAATGGAGAAATCAAGTTTGGAGAAGAAGAATAAGGCTTCGGAACAAGCATTGACCTCACTTGAGGTAAATATTCTTATTGTAATAATTGTGTTGGCAATCACATATAGATGTGTCTACTGGAATCCTACTGTTATTTGCAGGCATGGATGGAGGAGAAAGCAAGATGCGTTCAAGGAGGAGCGTGATGACACACTTACGAAATTCGAGGCTGTACTACAGAGTTCCAGAATCCATAGGTGAGGCCTTCAGTACTCTCTTTGTATTGATCATGTCATGCATCCCCAGCTAGCTGGTGGCCATCTTTCTTTTGTAACAAGAGGGAAATAGGTATTCAATTAGGAAAATCAGAGGATGTGCTTCATGTTATCCTTTGTTAAGAAGCGCTTATGTGCATAATTCAATCTCTAGTTCTAAGTTTAGTGATTTTCTCTCTAGTTCAAAGTTTAGTGATTGGACTGCAGAATTTGATTGGTGTTTTTGCAGTAGCTCATTTTTAGCACAATGTGTCCAAACTGTTCTTTGCAAATTAATGTCATATTGTATATTGATTCATATCTCCCAATCATATTTAAGCCAAAAGATGTCGTATTAACTGTTCGATTCGCGATTTAGTATTTTTAGGCTAGTTTTATTTTCTTTTTAAGATTGTTTTATTTAGGGTTATTTGTTTCCTTTTTAATTTGGATTCTTAGGTTTCAATGTTAGATTATGATTGTAATTCTTAGGTATGGATGCCTATATAACCTCCATAATGCTTTGTACGTATTAGAGCAATCTTTCATCTTAATAAAACTTTTGAGTTTTCTCAAAATCCTGGTGGATTCCAGAACTTCTCGTGGATTCGAGAAACCCTAGTCTTGTGGATTCAAGGCTACCGTTGGTGGATTCCAACGTCATCTCACTTGGCTTTCGATGCTTGATGGAGCCGCCTACTATCGTGTGTATGCTTCCCGCATCAGTGTGCAAGGACCTAAACTAGTTCGATGACATCCTATGATGACGCAGAAAGAGTAGATCAGGGAATTAAGGAGGGGAAACACGAAGAAGAGGAGGGAGACAAGTTCATTGATAAGGTCAAGGATTTCATTCATGACCTTGGCGAGAAGATCAAGGGAGCTATCGGATTTTGTAAACCCGCTGCGGATGTGGCTGCAGTTCACATCCCTTGCATTCATCTGGAGGACGCCGGAGCTGATGAGCTGATGACCTGGGTCTTCAATGGGTGGTGAGAAAGGCAGCTATGGTACCATTTCCAAACCTTCACCATCATTCAAAATTCTAAAACCCTGTTTCTGGGTGATAAAGAGGTTAACTGAAAAAAAAATATATATATATATATATATATATTATTATTTAAAGCAAAAATTGATATAGTTGTTTTTAGACTTGTTTTTATTTCATTTTATTTGGTTCAAGTAGGGGAAATTTTAAACCCATTACCAAAACCTTGACCCAATACCAGTTAACCCAAACCCGAGCCTAAATTTAGAACAACTTTACGGAAAAGCTTTCATTGTAGAATGTTGATCAAATACGCAACCTAGCTCTAAACTCAAAACTTTTTCATCTTTCCTTCATTGTTTCCTTCTTCACCAGATGTTTCCTAATCTGAAACCTTGTTTAGTTCTAATCTGAAACCTTGCTCAGCCGCCATAAAACAGAATAGCCTCTTAGAATAGCTTAAACAATTAACTGACATCTTTAAGCATGAGGTGTCAAAATCCTTGTGGATCTAGGGGTCTAGAGATGGCGGATCTAGTATCTAAACAAGTAAGATTTCAGTTGTTGAGTTCACTTTTGTTTACTTTGTTCTTGTCTTGGATACCAAAATCTATCTCTTTTTCTGGACCATAAAATTAGATTAAGCATTTTGAGTTTTCCATATGGTTTCCTTGAGTTTACTGATAGAGAGAAAAGAGAGAACCAATGTTTTAAAAGTAGATGAGAAATAGGAAGATTTAAAGTGTGAACTTCTCCTTTCAATTCAATTTGATTCTATACTGTTTGGTTGATATGAGATGTTGTTAGAACTGATCAAATTATTTTGTTACTAAGATTGATATAGACAATTGAGGCATGTTTGCTCAATTGTATTCAAGATGTCATTGTGTTACTGTTGATTGGATTAACTATTGCTAGAGTTCAGCTATTTTGTTTCATTAATGTTGGGTTGTTTAAACATGTTTGATTGGATTCAATATTTAGTTCTTCTATTGTTTACACAGACCTTTATGGCAAGATTTGTTTGTTTTTTAAATATCAAGTTTAGACAGTAGAAACTAAACTTTTGCAAAACGATTACAGTCAGTTTTCCAAATCTGTTATTTTCTTGATGCAGGTCAGTAACTTCGAAAAATCATAAGTAATTGCAGAAAGAATCCTTTTTCTGCAACTCCAGTTCCAAAATGATCCTTTTTTGCAATCGACGCATACCAGCGAGGCCAAAAGCCAACACAAACATGGCGGCACAGTCGGAAGAACAACTTTTCTTAGGGTTTCTCGCTAGTTTCTCTCTTATGGATTTTTTCTATACTGTTTTGTTGATGTAATGTTCACAAAATGAAATAAAATAGTACATGTTGAACAACATAAAACATTGTTCATCAATGTAGTACATTCAACAAAATAACAAATTGAATACTGTATAGAATGAGACTTTCGTTGAAATTTAAAGAACTCATTGAATTCCTCTTTGAATAGCTACAACTACGTACATGCCATATATGCACTTGAAACTCCATCTATTATAACCTGAATCAAACCCCAATTCAACTTTATGTGCTCTAGTTCGTTATCTTTCAAAGTCCAGAGCTCAGCAAGGAAAGCCAAATTAGCACAGGACTTGGTATAATTAGAAAGTCTATTTCTTTCTTCAATTCTTTATCTATGCAAGTCTTTGCACTCGTAAAAAAAAATTAAACAAGATCTTTGAGCGAGACATGAGATCACCAACTTTCAGTTTTTTAAATTGAAAGTGTACGTCGTTGAACCCACAAATTCCGTGTTGACCATCTAACTCCCAAATATCTTGACAACTTGGTACCCAAGTTTTGGCTAAATGTGGACTATATAGTTAGTAAAAGGACATAAATAGTTTATTATTTTTTTAATTTTTAATTTTTGTAAGGGTAAGGCTTTAGAACCCAGCATACTAACGTACTATATATAGTAAAAAAATGGCAATCGTTGTAACGTACTATAGTAATCAACTTCCGTCTATACTTTACAACGAAATGAATGAACTACTTAGAATCGATATATTAGTTGAAAATTTGGAAACTGATTGACTTTTTTCAATATTGGGATTTTCTTTGCAAAGATTCAAACAATTACAGATAACTAAATTATGTATTTGGCATGGACATGCAAATCAACGTTTTTTACCAAGGAACTTTGTTTTCATTGACAAAGATACAACATACAAATAATTTAATTGGAAATTCTTATATGCACGACATGTTTATACGACACAATCTTAATCGTCCATAACAATTCATATGTTTGACCACTGTGTTTTTATATTATTTCATCTAATCTTGATCATCTATGTATGTATGTGAAGATACATGTCGTATACTGAAAATGCTCTCTTAATTTGACATATATAAACACCCCCACCAACCAATCTTAGACGTTTAATTAGAAGACGAATTAGAGTTTGAGCCGCATATCAGTTCTTTAGAGAACGCTTTACTTGCATGCAACGCTACCCAACTACGTATCACCCTCAGCTAGCTACTAGATTTTTTATTTTTCTGACTTTATATAACTTTAGGGGTTTAGTGTTTATACATGCATATATAAACTAACACATGAAAATTTGACAAGAATCAACTCATAGCCGCTAAGCAATATTATATCTTTTAGTAAGAGAACAAGAAGTTGTAGTAAAAGAACTACATACTATGACACATAGTGTGGAGAGCAACAAGTCTGTCAAAATGGACTCCCTCTCTCCTCTCACTGTTGTTAATTTTGATTTTCATGAATTACGATATTTTAGTGGTTTTTCGTTGTAGCTTTTTGTATTATTTTGTTGTATTTTAAAAAAAAAAACAAATCGGACAACATAGCTCTCATTATTAAGAATCACGGGTCTCAATCTTTATAATCAAAACTACAACTTGGGTCTAAGGTTCCACAAACAAAATAAAAAGAGTTATTCCAAAAGAACTCGAAAAGTTCAGATACTGTTACAAACAATAAGAGTTCCATGCACAAGAGTAACGTACAGTAATTGTTTTTGTTAAACGTAGAATTGCAGAAACTCAATTGTATCAAAACGGCTATAAACCATTTTCCAAGAAGTTTATTCAATCTCACAGATTCGCATAGAATTTATTTTAACAAGAATATTTCTTCAGAAATGAAATACA
Organism: Fragaria vesca subsp. vesca; assembly: GCF_000184155.1. Taxonomy (NCBI): domain Eukaryota; kingdom Viridiplantae; phylum Streptophyta; class Magnoliopsida; order Rosales; family Rosaceae; genus Fragaria; species Fragaria vesca. The sequence goes on along the minus strand of NC_020497.1, from coordinate 21,548,648 downwards.
TAAACTAGTATTAGACCCATATATAGATGTTGAGGGTGAAACTTCTGCATGTATAGGTTGATCACAGCTTCAAGCTTTCTAGCCCCGAGACCTCATACGCTTCCCATCGCTTGTAGTGGCACATAATATAATCTTTCATAGATATTTCCCGGTAAACTGGAGCATTCTCTTCTGATATCAACTCCTTGATTGGCCCACACAATCTCCTAGGGTCTTCTAGTAAGGGTCTAAAGAAACATGCCACGGAAATTCTTGGACCTATCTTCTTAGCCAATACTCTGTGATTCACGCTTTTGAACTTGTTGTTTGACATTAGCTGCATCACAGTATATTTACGTTAGCGGTGAAACAATATATATTTACCGGGCTAGCTTTGGTGATCGAATAGATATTATATAGAAAGCTTGCCTGCAAGAGATCTCCAATGTTTACCACTAGAGCTCCAGGTACATGAGGAACATCTATCCACTGGTTTTGGTGCAAAAACTGCAGTCCACCAATTTGGTCTTGAAGTAGGATGGTCAGAAAATCGACATCGGAGTGTTCAATAGTGCCAATAGCAAGTTCAGGTTCAGGACATGGGGGATAGTAGTGATTACTAAAAGCTAAGCCCCCAACGCAACCCAAGTTTTTGAGGTAATCGGGTTTGAGTCCAAGCGCCTCCGATAGCAGTTCAAACAAGATGACACCTAACTTCTGAGCATGTTTAGAATACTCCATAACTATATCTCTGCATATTGTATATATAAGAGAAAAACCACATCAAAGTCTGATAAAAATAGATTCGTATATATAGTGCACAATCATGATTTAAAAGAACACATGCATGCATGCTTGGACGTTCATACCTGCAAACGAGAGGAATTTCTTGAGGATCAAACTGCCCGTCACTTATGGTGCATTGCAAAGTGTCCCTCCATTCACCGTACATCAACTCGTACATGCTATTGCTAGAGAAGAACTTGACCTTCCTTGCCAGCTCCCTGCCATAGTACTCGGCCTTGGTCTCCCCCGGCAGCTCGTGAAATCCTAGCGTCCCCTCGATCATCTCCTCCATCACTCTATGGGGAATCCCATGGTTCACCACCTGGAAGAGCCCATAGCTCCCTGCGGCCTTCCGGACTTGGTCGGTAACCTCGGCACTTCTTTCTCCATTGTCAGCAAGATCAATCACCGGTATACTGAACTGGCCAGCAGATATCTTGCAGTCGCCGGCAGTCGAGGGATATTTCTTTAGACGCTCAAACATGGGTGGGACTTTGGTGATTCCCGCATCGACAATCCCTTTGACACCAGCTTTGGTTGCGTCGAAGGCCTTCAGCTTCTCCAGACGATCAGGGTCGCTTAGTTTTTCCCAGATCGACATTTCTCTAAAACTATGAGTTTCTAGTTTTTTTTTTTGTGAAAGGGGGACGTCACTCGATATGAGTTTCTGGTTTTGCATAAATCCCATCCTTTTTATAGGGATATTTCGCATTATAGGCCAATATTTTCTTTTTTATTATTATTATTTTTGTTATAAATATTATAATTTATGTGGTTATACACGTAATTACTCATTAATTATGTATTTTGATGTAAATTATATCTTTATATGAGAATGTTAATGAGAATAAATAAGAAGACTTCTATCTCATCCCAATTAATTTTCCTTTGTCTTCTCTCTTTACTTTGTAACAACTTTTGTTTTGTGAGGTTTTTTTCGTTGTTATATTTGTTCTAATTAAGATGGACTTGATGACACATGTTCCGCGTGACCAAATACCTGGTCCATTTGTTTATTATGGTTAGATCTGGTCGCATGGCTCGCATGTCTACATAATAAATCGAAAAGAAAACGCACATATATACTTTTTTTTTTGCTTAAGACATCGTTTCCCTCCAATTAATGGGAAACTTTTGCGCGAAGGCGACCAACTTGAGCGGCTAACTTGTACGTACCTAGTTGTTCCATTTAAATACGCTTGAGCTCCACAGACATTTTTGAATAGAATTTTTTTTTTTGATCAAAAGATAATTCGATTTAAATCAGAGCAATCAATATAAAAACGTTTTGTTTCATGAAATTGGTTAGCTTTTAAACAAAAAGAGAGAAAAATCGTAAGTGCTGCAATTTTCATGTTAGTACAACGTACCTCTTACTCTTGACAAATCATTAGTGCTGGAATTTGACTAATCTGTTCATCACCTCATTTCTTTTTGTAGTTGGTCTTCTTGAGCATTTGGCAGCCCTTTGACAAATCTTAGAGCATCTCCAGCGGAATAGTCATTTCCGACACGGAGCCAGCGGAAGGGTCTTTGCTGCGGCGTAAATGACATCCCGACTCGGGCTGTCAAATTTGATAGTGGCAAAGACTATCTTCCCTTCTCCTTCTTTCTTTCTCTTCAATCGCTTTCTTCCTAAGATTCAATTCGCATGCAAACCACAGACTTTCTTCCTTACCCAGACCAAAATGCAGACCCCGAGATCGTCTTTCTCTTCTCTACAGCTACTGCAGGTGCCCAATTCAGGAGTTTAAATAGAAAAACTCACCAAGAAAAAGAAGATGAAGAAGAAGATTGCAGTACTGAAATGGTAATTTCGGTGTTGAGTGAGATCCACGATGAAGCTCGAATTGGAGTAACAACTAAACTTAACAAAGGCTGAATCTGGGTTGGGTTGGTTGTTGTTCATATAAATTTCATGGTTGCTAAGTATTCTGCATCATGATGGACGCAAGAGAAGGGAAGATAGAATGGGGGATTTGGGGATAAGTACGAAACATATACTGAAGGTTTAGTTAGTTTTTTTCTTTTTTTTGTCAAAAACATTTTTTAATATTATAATTAGGTCTGAATAGTATAAAAAACAGTATAATTATATTCAAATTTAACATTTGGGTTGGAGCACAAGTTTATGAGAATAGTCAAATCTGTTCAAATTTGGAAAAAAAAATTGACCATTGGGTTGGAGTGGAGATGCTCTAAGTTATGATTTGTCAAGGGCTGCCAAATGCTCTAGGAATTAGTAAGTGCTGGAATTTTCATGTTAGTACAACCTGTTACTCTTGACAAATCATAAGTGCTGGAATTTGACTAACCTGTTCATCACCTCATTTCGTTTTGTACTTGGTCTTCTTGAGCATTTGGCAGCCCTTGACAAATCTTAAGTGCTGGAATTTGACAAATCAAATTCCAGCTCTGTTCATCAATCATCATATGGCTCAGACGTAAGAACTTATGATACCAATGTATGACTATAGACCACATTGTTTATCAAAATAATAGTTATAAATATGAACCATAACCTTCACTCCAAATATATCGCAGACCAATTCTCACAGAGCTCCTTTTCTCCTTGGCCTTATTTCTTGGTTTCCCAGTTATCGCCGTATATACTGCTAATTTCTCTAGCCATACTTCTTTAGTTTCCTCTAGTTGCTATCAGTTTTATCAATTGCTTAATCCTAGGATCCTTAAATCCTTTAATTCTCATTGCTGTAATACCTCAGCTTAAGGATCATAATCTTTTTCAGTTTCATATATAGTTATATACACCAATGGCATTAAACTTGGTACCCAAGTTCACTAATCGATCCCTACTGTTGGTCCTGGTTCTATCCATGACTACATTTTCCGGCATAGCCAGTGGCAGTAAAGAGTTCAAAGAAACCAACATGTCCATGTACCTTCACGATTTCATTTCCGGTCCAAATGTCACAGACATACCAGTTGCTGGTGTTGCCGGAAAGCTTTGGACCTTCAGTCAATTTGGATCATTTTATGTCACTGACAACCCTCTCACAGAAGGACCAAGCCTACACTCCCCAGCAGTAGGCCGAGCCCAAGGTGTTTTTGTGGCTTCAGCACTGGACGGACTTAGTGCCCTTATTGTGTTTTCAGTTCGGTTCACAAACAAGGAGTACAATGGCAGCACAATAGAGATACAAGGAAATAGTATTTTAATGGAGCCGGTTAGAGAGCTTTCGGTGGTATCCGGTACCGGGAAGTTCCGGTTTGCTAGAGGGTACGCTACGTGTGAATTCTATTCTGTGGACACTCCGGCTGGATACGCAGTTGTACGATTGAACATTACAGTTGAACACAGGTAGAAAACTAAGACGATATATGAGACGTCTCAGTCACTCAGAGATGAGTTGATGTTGATCAATATGCATGGAGCACTCGTTTGTTTGTTTTTTTTGTGTGTGTGTGGACTTGTGGGTTGCGTTTGGTTGTATGATTAAACGCTTTGATTATTATTTATTAATAAGGGGTATTTCTTCTCCAACTTAAACTAAACTGTACTATGCTCCCATAGTCCCATATGTTAGTTTGTCATCCTTGGTGATCTTTTGGTTGGACGAGGCATCTCCTCTATGTCTTTATTGACGAGGTTCACTTGGTTTTCAAATTTTCAATTTCTTGTTTTTTCCTTTTTTGAAAAAAATGAAAATTTTATTAATAATCGATGACCAGAATGATAACATACATAAACCTGAAAGTTATCTAGTACCACTACATTAGACGAAACACTCACTTATTATGAACCTAGCAGAGGATGAATAAAACTAGAAACAAACAGAGACTAAGGAAGCAGCTTTCAGGAGCCAAAACGCTCAATTAAGGTACTCTAAGAAATCTACAACCATCTAGATGCAGCTAATTCCCATGAGTCTGCCTACTCACACACATACATCATAAAACTACATCATAATTAGATCGATGAAGCTCCTCCAAAGCTCCACCAAACAGCGTCTGAGCTTCGCTCGAGGTTTGCATGTCTCATCGGAGCTCGAGCAGCTCACCAGAAGATCAAGAACATGTTGTCGGAGCCAAGAATTTGAAACTCAGAAAAAGGGTAGAAAAAGGGATTTTCAAATTATGGCTCGAATCAAAAGATTAAAGACATGAAATTGAAGAAGGTAAAAGGAGAAGACATTATGATATATGGCCTACTGGCCACCCTTTTTTAATTTTTCACAGAAGATACATAACTTATTGCAAACTTCATGGAAGTCTATTACAAAATTAAATAAAACAATAACAGAGCATATTAACAAACCTTTTTTTTTTTCTTGAAAAACTTAGCCTGGTACCACACCATTATCAAAGCAGAACTAACCGAAATCATGTCTCCAACCATGAACAGCGAGAGGCAGGGCCCAATCTTCGCCATGCGGAGAATCAGGGCCAAAGCCCAATGACAATCTCGCCTGCCCGCGTACTCCATTACTCTTTGGGCTTGGGCTCCTTGGGATCAAGTAGCTTGTGGGTCCTCCACCCGAGCTTGACGAATCACAACCCGAACCAACTACCGATCCTTTCTTTGTTGAAGGGTTCCATTGGGGAGTGGGAGGGCTTCGTTGCTTGACCAAGCCCTGGCCTCGTACCTTGGCCTTGGCAGATTGGGTTGGTGTCATGTAGCTAGGTACATTGTCAGGGCTTGGGTTGTTTTGTCGAGCTGAATACGGGTTAGAATTAGCCATGTCTTGTTTGAAATGACTCCGCAATGTTGGAAATGCCGTGGAGTCCATTTCTACTGTCTTCTCGGAAATGTTATCGCCGGTGGTTGTGGTAGTGCCCGGTGTCATATAAGTGGTGTCTCGTGGGCCTGAGTGGCGGGCTTTGTAAGGTTGCGATGACATCCAACCCTCAAGCCAATTCCATCCCCATTGGTCCTTTTCACGCTGGTTGGCCTGTAGCCCAACATCGCTACCATGAGGAACGGATTGTAGAAGCTGTTGTTGTTGCTGCAATTGTCAAGTGAAAAAGGTTATTAAACTACCTAACATAACACATTAAGGATCACATGAGATTAAGTGTGTAAAATAGCATTGTACTAGCTAGAAATGATAAAAAGAGCAAGACTAACCTGGTAGCTATAAGCATAAGCAAGAGCTCTCTCCCTTTTAACCACAGCATCATGTTTCCTCGAGGCATTTTCCTTGGAATAGCTTTCACTTCTCTGATGCCTAGTTTGCATTTCATGTTTCTTCATAGGACTTCTTAGATTATGCTCTTCTTCCAGCTCTATCAAAGCTCTTAATCTTTCTTCTTCATCATCAATATCACTGTCCGTTTGTTTATGACTCTGCTGCTTGTTATGTGTCAATTTGATTCGTCGAGCTCGAACTCTTGCTTGAACTCGAACTAGTGCCTGCATGCATCGCATTGTCATCTGTGCTTGCTTCCGCACGTTATGGCCTCTCACCAATGCTTGCAGCCTCACCAATCCCTTCAACGCCCGTCGAGCTCGTCGAGCCTACAATAATATAGATCACATTCAGGTCATACTTGCAAGGTTTACACATGTGACGTAACTAAGTTTTGTGTGTGCATATTCAAATATAATGAAGGGAATAAAGAGGAGTATTTATTTGTATATTACTAGGTAGCCTCTGTAAAATGACTGTATGAGGGTTGCAGCCCTTTCCTCCACAGAGTAGTATTGACGTCCATAACCAGCCAATCTTACAACTTTAGCAGCCGCTTGAGCTGCCACTACCGCAGCATCTGCGGCAGCAGCCGTCGCCATTGCCACGGCAATGGCATGTTGCCGGTCTTCATTGTTCGCAGGAGTTGATGCAGTGCTCTCGTCATTGGTTCTGTCCGGAGAACTCTCTGCCGGAAAATGTTCAAACGACACCACCTCCGGAGCATCATGTTGCTGCCATTTATCCGTAATCTGATCCTTAACAAAACCAAATTAAAAAAATCACGTTAATTGACAACACTGATCAGAAAAATTAGCACAAAGAGGATGATATTTTGGTTTCGGGATGATGTGACATCATAGGTGGCATGACAGTTATAAGATCATGACCCATGAGGGCAAGGTGTCCTTGGTCACATACATATATGCATGTTGATAGGGGACCATGAATGGCACCTTTTTTGGGTCATGGTCCTAAACAAAGGCAGTGGCCCTGTACTCATGGGTAGTGCTAGCTCAGCTTTAATGTAGTTCCACTACCATAGGCAAAAATCGTATCCCCTCTCGAGCAAGGCAACAATAGAAGATCATTCTTTGAATGATTCTCTATCCAAAGCACATTGTTTTAGCATGTACTAACTGGTTGATTAGGTGACATCGAACTTAGTAATTAGCAGTAATGATCATATAAACAAGCAGTTACAAGATCGAGTAATTCGATCTCATCTAACATATACATATCCCTATTCGATCACAATGATCATACAAATTCTCATATATACAAGAACACATTTCACATACATGCAAACATGAATCACAACAATCCTTTAAGATCAGTCTTCATGAGTAAACCTCAGTTAGGAGCCTAACCGGCCGGAAGCTAAGAGAGTAATCAGGGGCCACTGGTCACATTAGTTTGCATTTCCGTTATGATTATGGTTGTAATTAGCAAAGATTGAAACTGAAAAGTAATTAGTTTGATAATAAAACTGGATAATAACCTTTTTGTCCGGCAAATCCTTGGAAGAATTTTTGAAAACCTTCTTAACCGTCGAGAACCAGCTGCTTCCTTTTTTCCCCATATCGATCAAAATCTCCGGCCAAACAATCGATCCGGCTTCACCCCATTCCCCTCAGAACAGCCATTACGCAAACGTAAAAACTACTTTTCCTGCCATCAAATTAAACACGATCAGATGTTACAACTTCATATGTATGTCCAGAACGAGAACGAAACATCTGAAGAATTATATCGGATCGTAATCATCCTAGATATACAGTCACACCTTCGAGCACATCGTCGACGATCACTGATCAGCTTAGCGATACTAACGAAGATCTGAGAGAGAGAGATAGTGAGAGAGAAAGAAGATATGTGTCTAGACAGGCATTGCCAGGTAGAGAGAGAGAGAGGAGGGCTTCCGAAGAATACGAAGGGTGTAGTAATAGCAGTAGAAGAAGAAGAAGAAGGAGAGAGAGAGAGAGAGTAGTATGGTGAGGGTAATAATAGCTGCAAGGTCCGCGCAAATCGCCGTTGCTATTTAACCATTTCACGTGTGAATCGATCTAGCTCTCTACAGCCTTCTCTTGTACGTAGTGATTCTTGCAGCTGGGGCTACCCAATTGGACAGCTTCTCTGCCATGTCATCTCCTTAAACCTACGAAAAAGTAATTCGAAAATATTAGAAGTAAATAGCAGATTAAGCAAAGGATTTTGCTGATTAATTTGAATATTAAGAGATTTAAACGCCCATTTCTGTGTGGATCATGAGATGCCCGTGTGTTGATGATGATTGATCATATGCTCTGTTGTTGTGCATTCAATTTCTCTCGTTTAATTTTATTTTTATGATAAACATATTACTCAATTGATTGTTTGGTCGGGGAAAAACCATGACTTTGGTTTAGATGTATTGGATGAGAAACCTTGCATGTTTCGTATCGCTTCTCTTGCCTAGATGAGTGTTGTCTTTGTCTTAGTTCGTCGCATACAATTCATAATCAGATTTATTGTTCTTTTCATTATTTTTTTTCTTATCAGGATTATATTCATTAGAGTACTCGTTTATAGACTAATAAGCTCGGGAGTAATTGATATTAATTATGATTTATAAAAGGCTTCTACCTTTTCGTTTTTGTATCAATGAAGAATTCCATATTGTCTCACGCGATATAATGAGGTCACATCTAATTCGACCAAGTTGTGCATATGAGTTGGCCTGTCATTTTTGATATCTTACTAGTATCTTCCTACTGCTAGCACAGCCTCCACTTAAACTCAGTTTTCACCAAAGTCCCCATCACTGTTTCTTCAGTTTCACCCAATTCTTAACCTTCCCAATCAACTGTAGGCGTGTAGCACCCTTTTTTTCGATAATATCAAGTGCAGCACCTTAGTTTATACATATTCTGCCTCCTATTTTTACGGTTTGATCACGTCTAAATCCCCGACGAACAACGTCGCCTTCTTGTTACTGCTTATGCCCTCTATGAATTGGAACAACAATATCATTTACTCAAGTGAAATAAAGTGTCGTGTTATAAGTCGAGGCATGTGGTATCATGCATGGACATGTGAGACCCAGAAATATGACAAGTGCTAAACCTCTTCTTCTAAAATGGTCAGGCAAGTCAATCGACTTATTTGTCTTGTTTTCTGAAAGAAACCTGTAGTGGGGCAAATCTGGTTATCCACCACGAACATATAAACCCTTCAGTTAATCTTCTTCAATTCCTTGCTGATCGAGCTGGGAAGTTTGTTCTAGACACACCCACTATTGGGTATGGTTGAGACTTAAAAGTTAAAACGAACACATAAAAATGTTTAACTAAGGTAGATGATCTATTTGCTTGCATTTAAAGGGAGCTTCAAGCAAAGATTCAAGAGGCTGGCTTCATTAGGAAGGCTGAAATCAATTGATCTTTCTCTCAGACTATCCTCACTTTCTGTGGTTGCTTGCTAGCTTTTTCATGAGGAGGATTCAATTTGGGTTGGTGTCAAGCACCTTTCATCATATTGATTTTTATTTAATTATGGAAATGAACCAGATATCACAATCATCTATACAATATGGTTCGGGACCATTTGCTAGGGTTCAATCAAAAGTTTCACAAACACAGAAAGGTTGGACCTCCACTTTCTTCCAGTTTAGTTCGTACTCAGATTTGCACAGTAGTACAATGATTTGTGACATGGATCAATGTGACTATGAGTCTTATTAATGTGGATTAGAAGCAAAATTATGTATCTAGCTAGCTACCTATATCTTGTGACATGCATTATGGTATATGCTGAGGGAATGTTATGATTGATTGTGTTCATCTACCAGAAATTAAGAAATGCCAACAACAACTCTCTGTTAAGATGATGTATATGTTTACATTCCTTTATTTCTAATTAAGATTTGGTACAACAATTATAATGCCTTCAATGAGTTCAATCTTGACTCGGTATCGATCTTGAGGCTTCTCGTTTTGCACTTGAACAAGCAACTCCAAGCATGTGAACATACTGAAGTAAAAATCGAACAAGAGAGTGATATTAGACTTCCTATTTTGAAATGGGAGTGACTTTTTGGAGATTAATTCAGTTATTTCCAGATTATCAAAAGTGGAACCATCTTAACAATAACCGTAACATAATACGTACAACCCATTCTCTTCATAATTCATCATAATCCAAGAAATGAAACCATCATTTTTTGTTTGCAAGAAGTAACGTTTTCATCGCCTTTCTTTTACAATATGTTAGGAAACACAATCATATACAACCCATTCCCGCCTCAATTCATCATAATCCAAAAAGAAACATCGCCTTTCGCTTACCATATTAGGATACAAAAAGAAACTTTCCTACATCCATATTATCCATTCAACATAAGAGTAGGAGTAAAATGATGCTTGAGTTCCAAAGTTCCTTTCTGAGTTCTAAGTTCTAATAAGTTCCTAAACGGCTAAACCACTAAAATCACGAGGACGAACCTATCTCCAATGGGACTTGCACTTCAAGTGTTAGAACACTTCGAAATCAACTTGTTGTATATATGTGCATAATGGTATTTTGTTATACTTGTCTGGTTTCATACAAATCAACTCTGAATTCTTCATTGTCATTCATCATCACAAGAAGACGGGCGACCCTTGAATACACAGGAGCAACATGGTTAACTACCAAATTTTGAGCTCGGCCTACTGGCCGGTGTTGCTGCTGTCAAGATCGTTTCAAGACGTATTATCCTGCAAGGCATGCAGGGAGTTTTTGGTTCCAGTTTAGGCACATTAGAGGCTTCTGTATCACTGTATCACTGTACCACTGTAAATGTAATCTCTGAACGCGCTCTAGCTCTAGTCCCCTGCCATTTTTCAGTTTTCATGGGCGCAGTAGAAACACAACCCAGTAACAACGTATAGTTTTCTTTTATGTTGTATCGGAGATGATGCTATTGATATGCAAGCGCGTATCCAATTTTAGAGGTAACTAGACCAGTTTAAACACATGCCGAGTAACTGCTAAGATGATACTGAACGAGCAACCAAAAAGATGAGCTGCATGACTACATACAGGTAGTCTTGGTATACATATAGTGCAACATTGTGTGCAATATCAAACATATATGGTTTGCTCGTTTGAGAGGCTAAAGAAAATATGATAGATAATCAAACAAGGTAATACAGTGCATGTCACAACGCATGCGTATATATTACATTAGATTGGTGCCATAATAATAAGTAGCTAGGGTAGATAGTTGAAACAAGAGTATCATACTCATACACACAAAACATTACTTGGGAATGACTAGCGTGTCAACTGAGACATAAAGATCATTGCTCTTCTGGAACTCTATTGCCTGCGCAGTACCCTTGATTGAGCATTGGTCAGACATGTGTTTTCCACCACAGTGAAAGCAAAATATCTTACTTACATAAGTTTTTCCAGTCCCCCCAAGGAAGAGAGAAACCCATGCAAATCCCTCTGGTAAAGGTTTGTCAGGATCGTATATTGGATCCTTGCCATCCCTTGGATCAAGTTTAGCCGCACCTTTGCACCCATAAAAAAAAAAGAGGAGGTTAAAATCAGAACTCCGAATGGGATAATCAAAGAAAAAGTCATGATAATGAAATTCATGTTTTATGAGTGTTACGATCCTAACCCGGAAATGTCATTGCAAAAAATGAAAAACAATAAAGGAAAGGAAATAATAAACTAAGAAACTAAAATTCAATATATTCTTCAATACCATTACAAACATCCTAGATTGTCTTGTATAGTAGAAGAATAAACCCTAAAGACCCATGTAAGAGAGAACCCGGGTCCATTGACCCATTACATTAACAAACTACTATTTATAGGAGGCCCAAACCAACAAATAACTCACCTTAAACATTTAGAATCGTAACAATGAGAGACGATAATGAGCAGCAAATAATCAAATCAAAATGAGTTCATAAGTAGTCTTGGGGATCACTGAAGTATCAAACTATGGAATCGATCGAGGACATAACTCATCCCTAACTCTGAATTATTGTCCAAATTTGATCAATGTAATTTTCAATTATTCAACTCATTAACTCGACATTGTATTGATTCTTCATATTAAACACAAAAAACACAAAGGCATGAAGAGAAATTCCAAAAACAGCAAATCACGAGAAACTCCAAAAACAGCTAACTAGAAAATCAAGAGCATACATACATTCTGCATCGGCCAAGTCAGAGGCCACCAAAATCTTTTCTTTCATCTCTGCGAACGAGAGTTTTAGATCTTCGCGGGGCTGAGGGTCTTCATGGCTTGCTTCGATTAGGGTTTGGCTGTGATATCGATCCAAGGAGGAGGACTCGATTTTACATTCTATATAGAGATCAAGATTTGGGCTTTGGGCCGGGTCTTTCCATTTCGTTTTTGGATAAGGATTTGTTAACCACATTAGGATTGCGATCCAAAGATAATTCGCTATAAACAAATCGGATCATGGTTCTAATAACCCGAAACTTCTACGTTTCGTGAGTCTCGTCGTGCGTGCCCCATTAGGCATAATAAAACTCACAGGGCAGGCTCAACTGCGGGATCCTTTTGAGGGATAAAAAGGGATGACACAATCTAAACCGTTGGATAGTTCATGTAGTGAAACTTTGGCCTTGTCCTGCATCAATGCTTTAACTTAGGAGCTTCTCTGGTTTCTTTCGGATCTGAAGTTGGTATTATACGTCTAAATATTGGATATAGGCCACGTTTGGGAACACAGATTAGATTGTGATAGGATATAGAGATGGATTTGATTGGTACAAGATTTGATTTTAAATGAAATCTTTAACCTTTACCGTTTGTTTGTTTTCAGAGAAACCAAAACAAAATTACTGTTAAAAAAAGAAAAAGCCCAAGAGACTCTGACTTCTCTTTCAAACCCCTAGAATCTCTAATCTCAAACCTTGCCGCCGCTGCAACTCTTAGCCGTCATGGGCAGTACGGAGGTGAAATGGAGCTGGATCTATCTCGTCACTACTTGACGCCGCTTCAATGTTTCTGTTGTATTTTTTTTATTTTGCTTCTTCTTGTGTCTTTGTTTTTCTTCCTTGATTGCAAGAGAGGTCGAATTATACGGTCAATTCAGAGGAGTGTGGTTCTGTACTGTTCTCTCAATCAAACCTTCTCCTGTTCAAAAGCATTATCAAGATCTGTCCAACAGTCCAATTCCCGGCCTGGACGAACTGCTCTGACTCTATATCAGCTAGAGTAAGCCAATAAAGCTCAATTCTTTCGAGGTTAGTATCGTAATCTAGATTTCTTGAAATCTAGTAGTATTTCACACTCCCAATGTTGCTTCTGTTTTCTGTTGGTTTTTATTCTGTGCGTGCTTTTCTCTGTGTTTGCATAAAAATAAAAGATGGAGGGGAAAATGATGATTGCGGCAACTGTTGCATGGGTTGGTTACATGGTGATTAATAAGTGCATATGGTCTCCAATGAAGCGGGGTCCAAATCCAATAAAGAAGAAGGAAAATGATGATCCACCTTCTCTTCATTCATCATCAGTTTCTCCTCAGGAGTTGAAGAATGATCCAACATCTCTTCCTTCATCATCAGCTGAAGTATCATCATCACCTCCTCCTCCTCCTCCTGTGCTGGAGTATGATGTGTTTTTGAGTTTCAGGGGTCCTGACACTCGCACGGGTATTGTTTCCCATTTATGTTCTGAATTGCAACACAGTGGAATTAAAACGTTCGTGGATGAGGAAGGACTTGAACCAGGGATCAAAATTAGCTCAAATCTTGGAATGGCAATCAAAGAATCGAGGTCTGCAATCGTTCTTCTGTCACCAAACTATGCTTCTTCAATCTGGTGTTTGAATGAACTTGCGGATATTGTTCATGGCTTAGAAACCAGGAATACAATAGTTATTCCAGTTTTTTATAATGTGGAACCCCGGGATGTCCGACATCAGTTGGGGAGTTTTAAAGAAGCCTTCATCAGACATGAACAAAGGTATGGAGAGAAGGTGGAGCGGTGGAAAGCTGCTTTAACAAAAGTGGCCGAACTCTCTGGCTTGGAATTAAAAAAATATGGGTAAGGATGGTGATACTGCGTTAACTAGTGTTATATTTTGTGGAAATGTATTTAGCTGATGTTTGACTTGTCCTTGTTTAGGTCTGATAGGCAACTTGTCGAAGGCATTGTGCAATGTGTGTGCAAGAAACTACGAGATCTGGAGATTGTGTCTACTGGAGATTTTGTAGAATTTGAAGCATCAAGGAAAGCCATGGTTAAGGTAATGAAGGCACTTAAAGATGATGGGCTCACTCCCATTGGTCTCTATGGAATGGGAGGCATTGGTAAGACAACACTGTCAAAACATGTTGCTGCCGAAGCCAAAAGAAAAGGGCTTTTTCGTCATGTGTTGATGGCTGTTGTAACACACATACCTGACTTGAGAATCATTCAAGGCACATTGGCAGATCAATTGGGCGTCAAACTCGTGGAAGAGACGGACGCTGGTAGAGCTGCTAGATTGAGTCGTGAGATATTGAGTAGAAATAAGATCCTTATAATTTTGGACGACATATGGAAGAGACTAGACTTGTCAGACATAGGGATTCCCAGCTACAAGGAGCTTCAATATTCTAGTTCCAAAGTCCTACTCACCACAAGGATATTGGAAGTTTGCGATTCCATGGGCAGCCACCCAAAAATTGCTCTTAATATCTTATCAGACAAAGATTCTTTGGACTTGTTGGTGAAGGAAACAAGAATGTCTTCAGAACAGTTGACTGTTTTCAATGATGTAGCAATGACTGTAGCAAGAGAGTGTGCTGGTCTCCCAATCGCGGTGGTAGCAATTGCGAGAGCACTTAGAGATAAAGAAATGAGTGAATGGAAAGAAGCAGCTGAACGACTTAGGTCTTCTCAACCTAGCAACCTTTATGATGTTGTGGTCAATTGCATAAAGCTAAGCTATGATCAATTGACATCTGAAGATGCGAAGTTATGCTTCTTGCTTTGCTGCCTATTTCCAGAAGACTCTGATATCCAAATTGAAGAGTTGATGGCGTATGGTATCGGGAAAGGATTGTTCGGTCGGTACGATACATTGCAAGATGCCAGAACCACTTGTCGTTCTGCGGTCAGGTCCCTTATATCTTCTAGCTTGCTTTTGGCCACTAAACATGATGGACAGGTAAGGATGCATGATGCCATCAGAGATGCTGCCATACAAATTTCTGCCCAATCTGTTTTGGTGAAAGCGGGTCGGGGTCGTCAGTTAACGACGTGGCCAAAGATTAATGCAGACAACGGATACTGTGCAATCTCATTAATGATGAACGAAATTAGAGAGCTTCCCAACAAGTTGGTATGTTCAAAACTCAAGATATTGTTATTACAACAGAACCGGTATGTCAATTCGATCCCAGAATCTTTTCTTGAATGCCTGAATGAGTTAACGGTCCTGGATCTGAGCAAAACTAGTATATCTTCACTTCCCACATCATTTTCTGTCCTAAATAACCTCCACACTTTGTATTTAGATTCTTGTGAGAAACTGTCTGACGTATCAGTAGTCGGAAAACTTAAAAAGCTTGAGATTCTTAGTCTGAGAGAATGTTGCCCTGAGGATGTTCCTGAAGAAATTGGACATTTGACCAGTCTAAGGATGTTGGACATCAGTGAATCACCGGTTGTTAAAATTGCATCTCAAGTGATATCATGTTTAAGGGGATTGGAGGAACTTTACATGCAATGTAATTTTGAGGGTTGGAGGAATGAAGTTGAGGAAGCAGGAAAAGAAACTAACCTTGGCTTTGATGAGTTAACTGGCTTGAGATATTTACACATTTTGAAGGTTGGAATACCTGATGCAACGGTCTTGCCTAAATATGTAGAAATCCCTCCAAACTGGCTGTACTTTGATATATGTATAAGCAGGGACTCTGATGTCAGAGAATCCACTTGGAAGCCACACTCCTCTCATGATCATTCAAGAACCTTGACTCTTAGCACAACAATTCATACCTTACCGGAGTGGTTTATTGATGTGGTGACAGAGAAAACAGAGAAACTACAGTACAGAAAATGCAAGGACTTGGATAATATTCTTGTGGAGTATGACCATGGGAGATTAAATGAGCTGAGGCATCTCTCTATAATTGGCCCCCATGAGAAGTTGATAGTGGTGATGAATGCAGATGCAAGGGATGCAAGGGATTCAAATAATGCTGCATTCCCGAAATTGGAAGAGTTACATCTTTTCGAGGTTGAAAACATCAACAACTTATGTGTGGGTAAGTTACCACCTTTGTCTCTATGCAAGCTCAAGTTATTGGATGTGAGAAAGTGTTATAACCTTGTGGGTGCGCTTTTACAGTCACCTTTGTTGAAGAGACTGCAATATCTGGAAAAACTTATTTGTGAACATATGTATGGCTTGGAATATGTGTTTGGCTCTGGCAAAACCACTACCTGTGAAAGGTTGCAAGAGTTGAGATTGTGCAGACTACCAGAACTCAAAAAGTTATGGAGCGGTCATGCTCCACATGAAGTCTCTCTTAATCTTAAAATTTTGGCAGTTAGTGGGTGCAAGGACCTGAAAAATCTCTTCACGTCCGATATGGCTTGTTGTCTTTCACAATTGGAAGACCTTTGGGTACATTCTTGCTTTAGCTTGGACCGAATTGTTGAAGCAAGCGAGGACATAGGGAAGAGGAATGTTATTTTTCCAAAATTGAAGAACTTAGTCTTGGAAGATCTTCCACGGCTCAGAAGGTTGTATAGTAACAGCAGTGGAGGTCCGACTTCATTGGAGATAAAGTTTCCCTCCTTGGAATACTTCTACAACTTAGAATGCCCCCGGTTCTCCCCCTCTCCTCCTAATTTGCACAGCAAGAAGCAAGTCCAAGTCAATGATATACAACATTATAGCTCTCTAAAGAAGAGGTATGTCTGTGTCATATAATTCTTATTTCATGCCATATTGCCATATATATGCTTTAATCCAAAGAACGATATGCAGCAGATTGGGCGCCATTGTATATGAAACCCACATTAGAGCGTCTAAACTTTTATGGTTTGTCTAATGATGATATTTATCATCGGATTTATTTTTTTTTGATCAAATACACAATTAATGTGCTACAAAACTGTGAGTCGAACTCATGACCTCTCACTTACAAGGAGAGACTTATGCCACTAGACGGCCAGCTCCCTGCCTAGGTTCGCTAGGCGCTAGGTTGCGGATCAACCGCTCACTATACGAAAACAAAAACAAAACAAAAAAAAAACAATTTATTGTACGATTGTCTCTCTCCTTTTTTTTTCTTTCGTAGATCTGGATCCTGGAGTATGCTCACTTCCATTTTAGTATTGTCAAGACACTTATTTTACGAAAATTTTCTCACTGATATCAGATTGATTATAGGTTGTGGGAGAACATGGAACTTGAGTTTACAATTTTTGAAGATCGGCGGCGTTTGTGGAGGTATGATGTATTTTTGAGCTTCAAGGGTACTGACACTCGCAAGAGTATCGTAGTTGAACTATATAATAAACTAATTTCAAGAGGAATTAAAACATTCATGGATGATCAAGATCTTGAAGTAGGGGATGCTATTTCTCCCACTGTCCAAAAGGCAATTGAAGGATCAAGGTTTGCCATTGTTGTACTCTCTCCAAACTATGCCTCTTCTACTTGGTGTTTGGAGGAACTTGGAAGTATTTGTGAATCCATGGAAGACAACAGAGTGCTGCCAGTTTTTTACTATGTTGATCCTCTTGATGTACGACATCAGAAGGGGAGTTTCGGAGATGCTTTTACTAAATATGAAACTAGCCAACATGGGGACAAGGTGGACACGTGGAGAGATGTCTTGAAACGAGTATCCAATTTCTCTGGGTGGCATACAAAGAATCACAAGTAAGTATCATGATGAGACCTCTTTTAGATATACTAGTAATTTTTGTGATGGAATGAAGATTTTTGACCCTTGATTCTTCCTTCCTTGCAGGACAGAGAGAGAACTCGTGGACACAATTGTGGATTCTATGTGCAATAAAGTAGTACCTGAAGCAATTGAGTCCACAGGAGATTTCCAAGTATTCGGAGCTACAAGACAAGCTATGGATGAGGTTATGAAGGCCCTTATAGATGATATGGTCACTACCGTTGGTGTCTACGGTATGGGGGGCGTTGGCAAGACAACGATGGTAAAACATGTCGCTGCACAATCCTGCAAAAAAGGGATTTTTCACCGTGCGATTATCGCTGTTCTATCCCAAATCCCCGACTTGAGAAAAATTCAAGACACATTGGGAGATATGTTGGGCTTTAAATTTAAGGAGCATACTCAAGATGGAAGAGCTGCTAGATTACACAAGGAGATACAGAGAAGAGGAAATAGCCTTATAATCTTGGACGACGTATGGGAGAGAATAACTTTGCCAAGCATAGGTATCCCCAGCCACAGGGACCTTCAAAAGTGCAACTCCAAAGTCCTAATCACCACAAGGAGGTTGCATGTCTGTTTTGCAATGAAGTGCCAGGAAAAAATTGCTCTCCATACCTTATCAGAAGACGATTCATGGTTCTTGTTTATGAGAACGGCAAGGACGACTTTTGAATCGACCACAATCGAGAGTCTGGCAAGGAAGGTAGTAAGAGAATGTGGTGGTCTACCAATTGCATTGATATCAGTTGCAAAGGCACTTAGAGATAAAGACTTGAAAGTATGGGAAGTAGCAGTTCGAAGACTAGAGAAGTCTAAATTTGCCAACCTAGACCATGAGGACAGTGCATTCGAAATGATAAGATCAAGCTATGATTACTTGAAAGATGAAGAATGCAAGTCATTCTTCTTGCTCTGTTGTTTATTCCCAGAAGACTATGACATCCCAATAGAAGACTTGTTTAAGTATGCAATTGGGATAGGATTGTTTCGAGATGCTGAAACAATTGAAGAAGCCAGAGCATCAGCAGATTCAGTGGTCAGGTACCTGAAAGATTCTAGCTTGCTTTTGGATAGTGAAGAAGATGGATGTGTAAAGATGCATGATGTCATTCGGGATACAGCCCTGCAAATTGCACAATCTGAAGGTGGGCGTAGGTTTCGTGTGAAAGCTGGCTGTGGTGTAAAGGGTTGGCTGACACACGGATTAGATGAAGGATGCACTGTTATTTCACTGATGCGGAACGAAATTCGCAAGCTACCAGAAGAGTTGGTATGTCCAAACCTCCAAATTTTGTTATTGAACTATAATTACGTTCTAGATAAGATCCCAGAAACCTTTTTTCAAAGTCTAAATGAATTAAGAGTCTTAGATTTTAGCTGGACGGGTATTTCAATTCTACCCCCATCATTTGGGCTTCTAACCTGCCTTCAAGCGTTGTATTTAGATGGTTGTAAGAGAATAATTGATATTTCCATGGTTGGAAAACTTATGAAGCTTGAGATTCTTAGTATGAGAGACACCAAATTAGAGGAGTTGCCGAGAGAAGTCGGAAATTTGACCAATCTGAGGATGTTGGATGTCACTGGTGGAAGAATTGCTAGGATTCCATCCAAACTGATATCAAGGTTGCAGAGTTTGGAAGAACTGTACCTAGAATGTGGATTTTGGGAGTGGGGGAGTAAGGTTGATGGAGAAGGGGATGAAATCAATGCTGGCTTTGATGAGGTAATGAGCTTGTCAAAGTTGAGACGTTTCAAGGTGTGGATCTCCAATGAAAAATGCATCCCCAAATTTGTTGACCCCGATTCATATTGGGTCGAGTTTATGCCCAAGTTTATGATATCTATTGGCAAACATGAGAAAATGGAAGCCTCTTATCAATATGGTCAAATATCCTTGACCCTGGACTGCATCAGTAACTTCCCGGACTGGTTTTTCAAGGCAGTGATGAACAAAGCAGAGACGCTAAAGTGGATTGATTGCCCACGCACTGGTTTAATCGACGTATTTGTGGAATATGAGCATGGGAGGTTATATGGACTGAAGCGTCTCATTGTAGATGGTCGACGCGATGAGGACGAGCTGATGAACACATCAACATGGGTTCCAAAAGAACCTGTGTTCGAGAACTTGGAAGAGTTGCTTCTGTGGCGCGTGGAGTTTTGTGATGTATTACCACCTGGGTCTCTATGCAATTTGAAGTTATTGGAGGTAGGATCTTGTTACAACGGGGGGGATGTACTTTTACGATCAACATTACAAGGACTACCAAATCTGGAAGAACTAAAATGTGACTCCATGGATAAGATTGAATATGTGTTTGGGTATGAAGCGTCATTGGAGGTAAAACAATCAAAATTGAGAAAAATAGAATTGTCTTATCTAAAGAGAGTAAGAAGCATTTGTGAGGGACCTGCTCCACCTGCAATGTTTCAGAATCTTCAAAGTTTGTCCATTAAGCGGTGCAAGTTGCAGGGAAGTCTCTTCACCTATGATGTTGCTCAACGTCTTTTTCAATTGAAAATCCTTGTTTTAAAGGAGTGCCCCTTACTGGAAAGGATAGTTGAAGCAAGCAACAAGAAGATCGTTCTTCCAATATTGAAGCAATTGAGTTTGACGGTACTTCCATTGTTGGAATATGAAAGTGCTACTTTTAATATCGAGTGTCCTTCATTGGAGGAGTTGTCTCTGTGGGGCTGCCCCAAGTTTTCAGTCTCTGTTCCTGACTTCCACAGCACAAAGCAAGTCCAACTCATTGAGGAAAAACAATCCGGATAGCTAGGTACGTCGGTATTTAAAGAGTTCCAATATTATTAGTGAATAGTGAATGTTCCCCTCTAAATAAGCTCTCTGTTATAAACTTACTTTGCCTGCCTGTAAACAAATACAAAATATTAACTTTCATTATTCAAATCCATGATTCTTTTTTCAATTTTTAAATGGGAATGAATTTCTGACATCTGTACACCAATTAAATTGTAACATCGTTCCTTTCCATCAAATGAGTTTCTAGTTTTTGTATGATAAATTGATCCATCATTCTTTTTTATTTAGTTTTGATATCATCTGAGTGCCTGACTGCCTGTCCATTTTGAAATGTTTTGTTTTTCAGATGATCTACTAAATAAAATACAGTATGAATAGATACAGCCTAATGGTTGCATTTTTAGCTTAGCTTTGCCATTAAATTTTTGCTTCTAGCTTATTATTTCCACTAGCCAAATCTATCAAGAAGTGTATAGCATGTCAGCACTATAATATGACTTATGACATTCCTGACTTAAATATTCTTTTCTCTTTTTTCAAATTGACTATTTAGTTTGTCGGGGACGAGAGGGAAGAGTCAAACGAGATGGAAGAGTCGAGCGAGAGGGAGGAGTCAGAGTCGGACGAGTGGTAAGAATCAGGCATACCGCGAGCGGGAGGTGTCCCTATGTGACGAATGAACACATAATGATGTGGGGTTCTTAGTTTAGCCTGATTGAAATTACTATGTGATTTGTGGATAGTGAATTACTGTGTGATTTGTTGGAGTTTTTATTTTTGGTTTTGCAAAAGTAGTAGAAATTTTGAGTCTTTATTTGAACAGATTTAAGCTCTGTGTTCCTTGAAACAGTTCTTTGAAAATTGGTTTTGTTACTTGTCATTGTTCTATATCTTTGCGATTTTGTTTGGATAGGTCGGTAAGAGTTTGAGTCTGACTTTGATAAAGCATCACATACAAGGAAAATATCTTGGCTTTGTGATAAATGCAAGTCTTTTATCTTCCATTTTGGATTTTTCTGGCAAAACCTGCATCTTTCCCCTGTTTTTATTCCAATAGTACTTCAGATAATGCAGTATTTAGTATTTACACTTGTGCACATAGATGAAAGACGGTAATGTGTGTTCTTATGTGGGTTGAGAGGGTTTCTCCTTGCTTCTGAGCAATTACCAATCTCTTATCTCTATTTCCTAGCCTTTGTAAGATTTTAAATGCTACTGAAAATGGATGCAGCAATTCTGTACCAGACTGGAGAGAGGAGCAGGCCTGTTTGACGTTGTGGTACTATGGATAAGATATATAATTTCCAAATCCTATTACCAAATGGCACAACCATCCGTTTGAAATTGCAGAATCCTGAGATGAAAATGCCATTCAGAGATTTCATTGAAAGGGTGGAAAAGGAATACGTCCGCACTTGGAAACAATCAGGCTCACTAAAGCGGAAGCGGGAGATTAACTGGGAAGGTGGTAGCTTTCTTCTTGTAGATGCTGATGATGTGAAGATACAAAATGTAGTGAATTTCAAGAATTTCAAGCCACAAGAGTGCCACATTCTAAGACTCCAAGTAAGATGAGATGCAAGATTTCAAGCTGTGTTATAGATATTTTATTCCTTGTCGTGTCGAAGTTATGGAGGATGGAAGCAGTAGTTTCTTTGGAGACATGCAAAATTTTAAACCTATAATAAAGTGAACTAAAACTGTTGTTTTTCTTAGGTTGAGTGTGTCTTGTTAACTAATATGGAATTATTAGTTTCTTTGGAGACATGCAAAATCTTAAACCTATATTAAAGTGAACCAAAACTGTTGTTTTTCTTATGTTGAGTGTGTCTTGTTAACTAATTTGTTAGTAACTAGTGGAGTGAAGTTGTTGTGGTTGAGATTGTTTTGTGCGTTTGTTTATGTATGAATATTTTCTTGTTTTCTTTATGATTTAGGATGGTCTTGAGGACAGCACTACTACTTTTGAGGTTAGTTACATTGTTTAAATCTTTATTTCACTATCTACATATTCAATTATAAGATATTATGATGTTTTGGGGCCATTCAAAAGGCTTTTGTGTGGAACTTTGAAACAAGGGTTCTTCTAACTCATTGTGAGCTTGGCTAATTTCTAGAACATGTGGGATTTGACTCCCGACACTGATTTACTAAAGGAGCTACCCCAAGAGTATACATTTGAGACTGCTCTGGCAGATTTGATTGTAAGTTCTGTGACATATATACAAGGAAAATGATTTTTTTATTCACTTGTCTTTATCTATGTTTACTTGATATTTGTGTGTCTAGTTTCACTTTGATTAAATTGGCTAGCACATTTGTTATCAGGACAATTCTCTGCAAGCCGTATGGTCAAATGATAGGAGACATGGCAGACATGTAAGGTAAGGAAATTGTATATTTTACAGTTGAAGATGTTGTTGTTGTATTTCTTTGTTTTCTACCCATCAATACATTTTTGATCAGTATCTCATCCACTGCTTCATCTGATCCTTTTGATTTCTGCTACTCGAGGACAGTAATTTGGTCATAGCTGGAAGTTATTGTTTGATGCTTTCTTGTCTTGATTTCTTTTTGTAGTCTGGTCTATCATGTCAATGAATCATTTAATTTGTGGATACTTTGGTGGCTATGATACTTCACTAGTCTAGGACCAGCACTCGGTCCTTATTGAGCTATGTCAGTGGTAGTCTGAAATTACTTTCCAATTACTAAGCTAAAGTGGTCTAGCTTGTCATGCAACATAATATGTAGCTAAGTACTTGCTTTTTAGTTTAGTATCTGAACATATTTCAAGTGATGGATACTTTGTTCGGATATATGCTACTCTGTTTATTGTGTTTATTTCCATTCTCTGACTCCATTAAACTTCTATGATTCTTAGTTTGTTTTACCCTCCACCCCATTATTTGCAGTGTGGTTGCTGACGAAGATATGATCTCAAGAGGCTGGCTTCATTAGGAAGGCTGAGATCGATTGATCTTTCTCTCAGACTATCCTCACTTTCTGTGGTTGCTTGCTAGCTTTTTCATGAGGAGGATTCAATTTGGGTTGGTGTCAAGCACCTTTCATCATATTGATTTTTATTTAATTATGGAAATGAACCAGATATCACAATCATCTATACAATATGGTTCGGGACCATTGCTAGAGTTAAATCAAAAGTTTCACAAACACAGAAAGGTTGGACCTCCACTTTCTTCCAGTTTAGTTCGTACTCAGATTTGCACAGTAGTACAATGATTTGTGACATGGATCCATGTGACTACGAGTCTTATTAATGTGGATTAGAAGCAAAATTATGTATCTAGCTAGCTACCTCTATCTTGTGACATGCATTATGGTATATGCTGAGGGAATGTTATGATTGATTGTGTTCATCTACCAGAAATTAAGAAATGCCAACAACAACTCTCTGTTAAGATGATGTATATGTTTACATTCCTTTATTTCTAATTAAGATTTGGTACAACAATTATAATGCCTTCAATGAGTTCACTCTTGACTCGATATCGATCTTGAGGCTTCTCGTTTTGCACTTGAACAAGCAACTCCAAGCATACTGAAGTAAAAATCGAACAAGAGAGTGATAGAGGTTCTTTTTCCTCGCCTTTCGCTTACCATATTAGGATACAAAAAGAAACTTTCCTACATCCATATTATCCATTCAACATAAGAGTAGGAGTAAAATGATGCTTGAGTTCCAAGTTCTAAGTTCCTAAACGGCTAAAACACTAAAATCACGAGGACGAACCTATCTCCAATTGGACTTGCACTTCAAGTGTCACAACACTTCGAAATCAACTTGTTGTATATATGTGCATATTGGTATTTTGTTATACTAGTCTGGTTTCATACAAATCAACTCTGAATTATTCATTGTCATTCATCATCACAAGACGCGCGACCCTTGAACACACAGGAGCAACATGGTTAATTACCAAATTTTGAGCTCGGCCTACTGGCCTGTGTTGCTGCTGTCAAGATCGTTTCAAGACGTATTATCCTGCAAGGCATGCAGGGAGTTTTTGGTTCCAGTTTAGGCATATATTAGAGGCTTCTGTATCACTGTACCACTGTAAATGTAATCTCTGAACGCGCTCTAGCTCTAGTCCCCTGCCATTTTTCAGTTTTCATAGGCGCAGTAGAAACACAACCCAGTAACATAACGTACAGTTTTCTTTTATGTTGTATCGGCGATAGATGATCATATTCTCTGTTGTACAAGATGATGCTATTGATATGCAAGCGCGTATCCAATTTTAGAGGTAACTAGACCAGTTTAAACACATGCGGAGTAACTGCTAAGATAATACTGAACGAGCAACCAAAAAGATGAGCTGCATGACTACATACAGGTAGTCTTGGTATACATATAGTGCAACATTGTGTGCAATATCAAACATATATGGTTTGCTCGTTTGAGAGGCTAAAGAAAATATGATAGATAATCAAACAAGATAATACAGTGCATGTCGCAACGCATATATATTATATTAGATTGGTGCCATAATAATAAGTAGCTAGGGTAGATAGTTGAAACAAGAGTGTCATACACACAAAACATTACTTGGGACTTGCTGAGCCTGTGTCAGGAGTCATGACTAGAGTGTGTCAACTGAGACAAGAAGATCATTGTTCTTCTGGAACTCTATGGCATGCGGAAGAGTGTGTCAACTGAGACAAAAAGATCATTGTTCTTCTGGAACTCAATGGCCTGCGGAGTATCCTTGATTGAGCATTGGTCAGTCATGTGTTTTCCACCACAGTGAAAGCAAAGTATCTTACATAAGTTTTTCCAGTCCCCCCAAGGAAGGCAGAAACCCATGCAAATCCCTCTGGTAAAGGTTTGTCAGGATCGTATAGTGGATCCTTGCCATCCCTTGGATCAAGTTTAGCCGCACCTTTGCACCCACAAAAAAAAAGAGGAGGTTAAAATCAGAACCCCGAATGGGATAATCAAAGAAAAAGTCATGATAATGAAATTCATTGTTTTATGAGTGTTACGATCCCAACCCAGAAATGCCATTGCAAGAAATGAAAAATAAGAGAGGATATGAAATAAACTAAGAAACTAAAATTCAATATATTCTTCAATGCTATTACAAGCATCCTAGATTGTCTTATATAGCAGGAGAATAAACCCTAAAGACCCATGCAAGGATTAAAATCTCTGCGATATATCCGATATATCCTCCGATATCTCCCTTTTTGAAGGACCGATATATCGATAGGGGTCAATATCTTATCTTCCACCGTATCTACGATATTTCCCCGATATTTAGGAAATATCGTCAAATATCACTGATATTTAGGAAATATCTCCGACATTTATGATATTTTCGATATATCACCGACATATTAAAAAAATATCTGTAAAAAATTAAAATGTCATCCGGAAGAAAAGTAATTCCCTCGAGATGTATCCCAATGAAGAGTGATGGTCTCGACTCTCGACTCTCGAGAAGAGCATGATTCCTTTTGAGATATATCTGGATGCAGATCGATCTATTACACAATTATCAAACTTGGAGATGAGTGGACAGTAAAAGAATATTTACACTTGAGAAAGAGAATGAGTATAAGATAGAGAACACATGTGTATTGGTGAGAGTGTGAGATCGTGGGTCCGTGATATAAGATACATAACACAATTATCCATGGCAATCCACCTCTTGAAGTGGTTGAAATTGCAACTGCCAATGAAATCAACGTACAAAGGGTATTATCTGAAGAAGTTGTTGGAAGCCCATAAGATAATTTAGACAGTGATGATGCATGGGGGCGGCACAACAACTCCAGATAGTTCAGATGATGATGAAGATGGTGGAAGCGGAAAAGGTTGTGGAAATACCGGCACCGAGTATGTATATGGACAATCTTCTACAGTTGGTGGATTGAACAATTTTTCATCCGAAGAAAATTACGATCATGGCTATAGAAGTACTAGGTATGGAGCGCAAGAGGATACCATGTATGGGAGGAGGACCAAAGTTCCAAATGATGATCAAGATGTTGCTTCAGTTGCGCTAAGTTTTAATTCTATCAGTTTATGTAGTGGGACTGAAACCTCAAATGAATCCCAAGAAGACAACAATCAATATGGCTATAATGTTTATGGCTATAATCAATGCGTGGAAGTCAGTGATCAGGCATCCAGTTAGATTCATCCTTACTATCCACTTATAGGAGAAACAGTCGACAGCTCTAAAGACATATATGATTATCATATTCAATACTACAATTTGTACTATATGAGTCATATGTCTTGGTCTGATTATTGTACTTTTATGGATCAGCGTGTGTCTTATGACTCTTATCAACAACCTAGATTCGATATAGATAAAGTTGATATTTGTAATATTTATATATAAATCCAATAAATTAAATATTTCAAAAAAAAAATCTTTCCAAAATACCGATATTTTTTCTCGAGTTTCCCCTATATATCCGAAATCTCCCTTTTTCAAAGAACCGATATATCTACCGATACCGATATTTCAATCCTTGGACCCATGTAATTAGAGAGAACCTGGGTCTATTGACCTATTACATTAACAAACTACTATTTGTAGGAGGCCCAAACCAACAAATAGCTCACATAAATATTTAGAATCATAACAATGAGAGACGATAATGAGCAGAAAATCATCAAATCAAAATGAGTTCATAAGTAGTCTTGGGGATCACTGAAGTATCAAACTATGGAATCGATCGAGGACATAACTCATCCCTAACTCTGAATTATTGTCCAAATTTGATCAATATAATTTTCAATTCATTAACTCAATAGTAAACACAAAGGCATTAAAACAGCAAATCACGAGAAATTCCAAAAACAGCTAAATAGTAAAATCAAGAGCATACATACATTTTGCATCGGCCAAGTCAGAGGCCACCAAAATCTTTTCTTTCATCTCTGCGAACGAGAGTTTTAGATCTTCGCGAGTCAAAAAGCGGGCGGCTAATTCAGAATCTGATAACTCCTCCATCCTCTTCTTCGCTATGTCCGATGGTGCCGAGGATTCGGGGCTGAGGGTCATCATGGCTTGCTTCGATTAGGGTTTGGTTGTGATATCGATCCAAGGAGGAGGACTCAGATCAGTATTTGGGCTTTGGGCCGGGTCTTTCCTTTTCCTTTTTGGATAAGGATTTGGTAACCACATCAGGCTAGGATTGCGACCCAAGGATCGATGACTCGCTATAAACAAAGCGGTTCGGATCCAGGTTATTACGGGTCATGGTTCTAATAACCCGAAACTTCTACGTTTTGTGAGTCTCGTCGTGCCCCATTAGGCATAATAAAAAAAACTCACAGGGCAGGCTCAACTGCGGGATCCTTTTTAAGGGATGAAAAAGGATGACTCAATCTAAACCGTCGGATAGTAATGATGGTTCATGTAGTGAAACTTTGGCCTTGTCCTGCATCAATGCTTTTACTTAGGAGATTGGTTTCTTTCGGATCTGAAGTTGGTATTATACATCTAAATATTGGATATAGTATCACTGCCGGATTTGTTTGCTTTTTATTGAGCAACTACAATTTGAATGTTAGTAAAGAAGGATGAACAGATCTTGTAGTTCTTACATGGTCTTATTGGAATCTAGCAGTTCTTGTAGATCTTTTCTCTGGCTCTGGATGTTGCATGTCATGGCAGGAGCATCTAGTGGCATTGGAACTGAAACAACGCGTGTTCTTGCACTGCGTGGTGCCCATGTGATCATGGGAGCTAGTGAGGAATATGGCTGCCGCTAAAGATGTGAATGAAGCGATAGTACTTGAGGAAATCCCCACTGCCAAAATTGATGCCATTGAGTTGGACCTCAGTTCAATGTCATCTGTGAGGAAATTTGCATCAGAATTCAAATCCGCTGGCCATCCTCTAGCAGTTCTTTCACATTATGTTTACTAATTTCCCAGGATTGTCATAGATTGCCAGATTTTCTGCTCTCTCCGTCTCTCTTAAGCAGGCATAGTTCAAAACATTAGCCTGTGGGATTTTGCTTTGTTATTGCAAGTAACAATGCAGGAATTATGGCGACTCCTTTCTTGCTTTCCAAAGACAAGATTGAATTTCAGTTTGCCACAAACCAAATAGGTATGCAAGTATTGTTAGTTTTAAGCTGTAATCTTTTAATATATTGTGTAGGTAATCATGTTTCAAAACTATCACCTGTCAGTGCACATTAATAGATTTACATAAGTTTGATGATTGATATTTTTATTTTTATTTTGGAGGTATAACTTTCCCGTTCTCACTTCAGAAAGAAACAACCAAACTTTGTTACTGTATAGATGCTGACAACATCCAGACTTGGTAGATCATAAGATAAATAACATCATGGATGGATAAGTAGATGGATAAGCAGGGTGGACAGTTATAACACTTGACACATGTATTGAAATTCCTCTTGAACTCACTCGTCATTACCTTTTCTTTTTTTTTTGGGCAGTCAACAGGCCAGTGATCTAGACCCACGCCACAGATGAAGCAGTCCATCTTAACAATAAAATCTTTGTCTCCAGTCCCATAACAGAAAGAAGCCCAATCATATCCCTTTGGTAAAGTGTCTTCAGGACTGTATTCTGGTTCATCGATTTCATCGATAGAATCGTCTTCATCCATTTCTGAGCACCCAGAAAAACAGAAGGTTAAAACATAGAAAAGGCATAATAATAATGTAATGAGAGAATGAGGAGCAAATCAAATCGAATGGATAACTCAACCAGAAACACCAACGCCGTGATCCTAGCAAACTATTGGTGCTGGGGATCAAATGAAGTCACAGGTAGGTTATAGGGTTTAGGGTTTTGTTTAGGGTTTAGGGTTTTGTTAATACACACATATCGGTGTTGCAGACAATTCTGTTGATTCTCTCATAAATCAGAAAGCACAAAAGCCTGACCCTAAACTTGCAGTAGTTAATTCAAGAAATTCAAAAGCAAAACTAATTAAAACCAAGGGCATACATACCTTCCTTAAAACCCCTCACAATCTTCTTCATCCGGTCCTCTAGAGAGAGCTTTAGATCCTCGCGAGTAAGATGCAAGCTGGATAGTAAATCATCTGATACGCGGGGGAATATTACAGAATCTGGTATGTCGTCGCTGATATTCTGCTTCGGCTTCTCGGCTGGCTCCATTTAGGATTCTGATGTCTTGTTATTTCGATCCAGGGAGGACTCGCTTTTATATATAGATCAGGATTTGGGCTTTGGGCCAGGTTTTCTTCTTCTTTCCTTTTCCTTCTTTCTTTTGGAAACCGATAAACTACAAAAATAGACCCAACCCTAGGCCCAAAGGAAACTTATGTCCACCCAATTCCTATTGGACATCAGACGACAAACCATGCATTAACCCGGCCCAGTGTTCAGCAACCCTTAATACAATCCGTTAGCGCCGCCACCGTCATCCACTGTCCCGAAGAGCACCACCATCATCATCGGCTGCTTTGAAGAGCGCCACCATCTGCATCCACCATGAGGGGACAACATATCACCTCACAAATTTGCAACATACATGGCTGTATGTGATATCCAACCTAGATCAGGAAGTCGATTCAGGCAGGCATATGCCGCCACGATCTCCTCTTAATACCGCGTCACCGCTCCAAATACCGACGCTAGCGGCACGACCAACCGACACATAGTGTAACATTGTGTGTAATATCAAACATATATGGTTTGCTGTTTGAGAGACTAAAAAAATATGATAAACAATCAAACAAGGTAATACAATGCATGTCACAATGCATATTACATTAGATTTGTGCCATAATAATAAGTTAGTATGGTAGATAGTTGGATAGTTGAAACAAGACTCGTACTGTACGAGACTCGCCTGTACGTGTCATGACTAAATAAGATAATTGTTCTTCTGGAACTCTAGGGCCTCTGGAGTACCCTCGTTTGGGCATTCGTCAGTCATGTGTTCTCTCCACCACACTGAAGGCAAAATACTGTAACTAAGTTTCAAGCCTAGTTCACAAGCACAATACTGTAACCAAGTTCTGAATATCCAGACTTGGTAGATCATAAGATAAATAACATCATGGAGGGATAAGTAGGGTGGATAGATATTATACGACAATGAAATTCCTCTTGAACTCATCACTCATCAGTACCCTTTCCCTTACTTTTTTTTGGGCAGTCATCAGGCCAGTGATCCAGAGCCACACCACAAACATAGCAATTCATCTTAACAATAAAATCTTTGTATCTAGGATCACCACAGAAAGAACTCCAAGCATATCCCTTTGGTAAAGGATCATCAGGACCGTATTCTGGTTCATCGAATTCGTATGCATCAGGAAGATCCCGTTTCCGTTCAGCTGATTCTGAGCACCCAGAAAAAGAAAAGGAAAAACAGGTGGTTAAAACATAGCAAAGTCACAATAATAATGAAATGAGAGAGACACTCAATGAAACCCTAACTCTGATTAATCATATACCAAAACGAGCAAACTTGATCGACGTTATTTTCTCCCATGCATTCCAATATTGTATTGATTCTCTCATAGATCAGAAAGCACAAAAGCCTGACCCTAAACTTGCAGTTAATTCAAGAAATTTCAAAAGCAAAAAACTCATTGAAATCATTTGCATATATACCTTGCTTAAAACCCTTCACCATCTTGTTAGTCCGGTCTTTTAGAGAGAGCTTTAGATCCTCGCGAGTTAGATGCACGCTGGCTAATACATCATCTGGTATGCTGGCTATTACAGCGTCTGGTATGCGGTCGAATTTGTCGAGGATATTCAGCTTCGGCTTCTTGGCTGGGTCCTGGGCCGTTCCGGGTTTCGGCCTCTCGTGTGGGATAGGGTTCCATGCGGATTGGTCTGACTGAGCGGCTGTGTACGGCAGCGAGGTCATGGCTGGCTTCGATTAGGGTTTGGCGACTCCTGCGATTTGGTTGTTGTTTCGATCAAGGAGGAGGACTCACTTTTACATTATATATAGATCAGGATTTGGGTTTTGGGCCGGGTTTTCTTCTTGTCTTTCCTTTTCTCTATCTTTCTTTTGGATGAGGCTTTAATTAGAAGAAGACAAGATAACACTTAATTAAACCCCACATGTCCTCTTAAAACTAGAGACCAAACATGGACACCAAACTAGCCCGATCGA
The DNA here is from genome assembly GCF_000184155.1 of Fragaria vesca subsp. vesca. NCBI lineage: Eukaryota > Viridiplantae > Streptophyta > Magnoliopsida > Rosales > Rosaceae > Fragaria > Fragaria vesca. The sequence goes on along the minus strand of NC_020497.1, from coordinate 21,516,910 downwards.
TCGATAGTCTCTGGACATGACACCAAACATGACCCAATTAAAATCATCAGCAACATCAAACTACCAACATTCTAAAAACCCTCACCCAAAGTCGAGTGCCGACAAACCAATGTACAACACCAAAAACCAAAAACCAAGAGATAAGGAAATCAATAAACCACAAAAAAGACCCAACCTTAGGCCCAAAAGAGACCTAGGTCCACCCAATTCCTACTGGACATCAAAGGACAAACCATGCATTGACCCGGCCCAGAGTGTTCGGCAACTCTGAATACAATCCGTCAGCGCTGCCACCGACCGTTACGAAGAGCGCCACCATCTACATCCACCATCTGCCACCGTCGTTGGCCACTCTGAAGAGCACCACCATCTGCATCCACCATGAGGGGACAACATATCACTTCCCAAATTTGTAACAGACATGGTTGTGATACCCAACCTAAATTCACAAAGTATCGCAAGATTTTGAAAATCTCGCGTCATAAATTCTGGTACCTCAAATTAATATCGATAGTTGAAAAAAATGAAAATATCGCCGGTGATAAATTCGATTTTTTAGCCCTTGTTACTAGGTACAGTTAGCTTAAACTAACCAGGTGTGGTTAGCTATGTGAAAAATACGAAATTACACCAAGACCATGCTCTCCCTAAACCCTAGCCATCACGAGATACTACTAATGGCGGTCTTCCTCGCCCTCCCATCTATCAAAGCGTCATTCCTCGACCTCCTATCAATCAAGGTGGCCTTCTCTAGCCTCCCATGGAGGTCTAAACTCTAAAGTGGTGGTTCGTGGTGGTAGACCTCTTTTGGGCTAACAATATTCTCCCAATACAACCCATCTAGTCTTGACCCGGCCCATTAGTTCTCACCCGGCCCGGCGTCGTCGTTTCCCAAAAGATTTTCCTTTCCCAACTGATCCCCCGGGCCCCACAATAATTGGCCTTGTAAAGCAAGTTTCCCGCACCACCTCGCCTCCTCCTCCAGCGCACGTTAGCACTCAACGCTCTTTTCGCCCACCCAAAATCCCAAACGCCATTATCGTGAACCGAAGCCCGTATCGTGCGCCACATCAGTCCAAAACTTTCTCCTAAACCACCCCCGCTGACGTGTCCACCCGGCGCACCTTAGCACAAGAGAGTCCACTAATTGACACAAAAGCCTATAAACCCTTTCAGTGTTCACACACCCTCCCCCACACTTGGTCTCTTTCTCTTCCCCAAAAAACTCTCTCCTTTGAATTTCGAAAACCCATTTCAGTTTTTGAGCTCTGAAAACCCTAAAGTTTGAAGCTTTACTGATACCCACAATCTTAAGGCAAGAAAAGTTTCAACCTTTACGAGTTTTTGATTCACATTTGCTTCAGATTAGTGTGGGGTTTTGTTGGTTTAGGCTTAGAAATGCATGAAATATTTGGTTTTTATGATGAGGGTTTGGTGTCTGTTGCTTTGTTAGTGAAGAAAGTGATGATCTTTTAGAGGGTTATGAGCCTCTAATTCTGTTTTGTTTCTTTTAGGTTGTATTTGGGGCTTTTGAGTTGTGTTCATGTAATGATGTGGGGTTCTTAGTTTAGTCTGATTGAAATTACTCTGTGATTTGTGGATAGTGAATTACTGTGTGATTTGTTGGAGTTTTTATATTTGGTTTTACAGAAGTAGTAGAAATTTCGAGTCTTTATTTGAACAGATTTTAGCTCTGTGTTCCTTGAAACAGTTCTTTGAAAACTGGTTTTGTTACTTGTCATTGTTCTATATCTTTGCGATTTTGTTTGGACAGACCGGTAAGAGTTTGAGTCTGACTTTGATAAAGCATCACATACAACGAAAATATCTTGGCTTTGTGATACATGCAAGTCTTTTATCTTCCATTTTGGATTTTTCTATCAAAACTGCATCTTTCCCCTGTTTTTGTTTCAGTAGTACTTTAGATAATGCAGTATTTAGTATTTACACTTGTGCTCATAGATGAAAGATGGTAATGTGTGTTCTTATGTGGGTTGAGATGGTTTCTCTTTGCTTCTGAGCAATTACAAAGCTCTTAGCTCTATTGCCTAGCCTTTGTAAGATTTTAAATGCTACTGAAAATGGATGCAGCAATTCTGTACCAGACTGGAGAGAGGAGCAGACGTGTTTGACGTTGTGGTACTATGGATAAGAAATATAATTTCCAAATCCTATTACCAAATGGCACAACCGTCCGTTTGAAATTGCAGAATCCTGAGATGAAAATGCCATTCAGAGATTTCATTGAAAGGGTGGAAAAGGAATACATCCGCACTTGGAAACAATCAGGCTCGCTAAAGCGGAAGCGGGAGATTAACTGGAAAAGTGGTAGCTTTCTTCTTGTAGATGCTTATGATGTGAAGATACAAAACGTAGTGAATTTCAAGAATTTCAAGCCACAAGAATGTCACATTCTAAGACTCCAAGTAAGATGAGATGCAAGATTTCAAGCTATGTTATAGATATTTTATTCCTTGTCGTGTCGAAGTTATGGAGGATGGAAGCATTAGTTTCTTTGGAGACATGCAAAATTTTAAACCTATAATAAAGTGAACCAAAACTGTTGTTTTCCTTATGTTGAGGGTGTCTTGTTAACTAATATGGAAGCATTAGTTTCTTTGGAGACATGCAAAATCTTAAACCTATATTAAAGTGAACCAAAACTGTTGTTTTTCTTATGTTGAGGGTGTCTTGTTAACTAATTTGTTAGTAACTAGTGGAGTGAAGTTGTTGTGGTTGAGATTGTTTTGTGCGTTTGTTTATGTATGAATATTTTCTTGTTTTCTTTATGATTTAGGATGGTCTTGAGGACAGCACTACTACTTTTGAGGTTAGTTACATCGTTTAAATCTTTATTTCACTATCTACATATTCAAATATAAGATATTAAGATGTTTTGGGGCCATTCAAAAGGCTTTTGTGTGGAACTTTGAAACAAGGATGCTTCTAACTCATTGTGAGCTTGGCTAATTTCTAGAACATGTGGGATTTGACCCCCGACACTGATTTACTAAAGGAGCTACCCCAAGAGTATACATTTGAGACTGCTCTGGCAGATTTGATTGTAAGTTCTGGGACATATATACAAGTAAAATGATTTTTTTTATTCACTTGTCTTTATCTATGTTTACTTAATATTTGTGTGTATAGTTTCACTTTGATTAAATTGGCTAGCACATTTGTTATCAGGACAATTCTCTGCAAGCCGTATGGTCAAATGATAGGAGACATGGCAGACATATAAGGTAAGGAAATTGTATTCTACAGTTAAAGATGTTGTTGTTGTATTTCTTTGTTTTCTACCCATCAATACATTTTTGATCAGTATCTCATCCACGGCTTCATCTGATCCTTTTGATTTCTGCTACTCAAGGACAGTAATTTGGTCATAGCTGGAAGTTAATGTTTCATGCTTTCTTGTCTTGATTTCTTTTTGTAGTCTGGTCTATCATGTCAATGAATCATTTAATTTGTGGATACTTTGGTGGCTATGATACTTCATTAGTCTAGGACCAGCACTCGGTCCTTATTGAGCTATGTCAGTGGTAGTCTGAAATTACTTTCCAATTTCTAAGCTAAAGTGGTCTAGCTTGTCTTGCAACATAATATGTAGCTAAGTACTTGCTTTCTAGTTTAGTATCAGAACATATATGTTCATCTTTCAAGTGAGGGATACTTTGTTCGGATATATGCTACTCTGTTTATTGTGTTTATTTCCTTTCTCTAACTCCATTATACTTCTATGATTCTTAGTTTGTTTTACCCTCCACCCCATTATTTGCAGTGTGGTTGCTGACGAAGATATGATCTCAATATTTGACAATGGCTCAGGGATGGATGCAAGTGATGAAAATTGTATAGTGAAGTGGTATTCTATCTTCCTTTCTTAATGAAAATACCTGTTTCTTCACTTTTGTTTATATTCATGTTTTGTGTGGATCATTGGCTTGATTTTATTTGTACTTTTGTTGTTCTACAATAGTGCAAGACAAAACTTTGTGTGAAATGGTGGAAAAAATATATTTTGGTATAAATCTATTGGTTCCATCTGACAATAAAATTCTAAGGGAAAGAAAGTGAAGAAAAATGAGTTAAAATTTAAGGATAGAAACCTTCTTGCTGTTGGAACTCACTCCAATGGTGCCACCTGAAGTTTCCTGTGAATGCAGTATGGTTTATCGGAGCGGCTATGTAGTGTCTTGCCTTTTCTACATCTGATACTGTTACATGAATCACTCAGACTTTAGCCTTGATGTTTATATACATAATATCCACGTACTAGTTGGTAATAAATGTGACGTATGGTATCCATTTCTATGCTTAAAAAATGAGGCCTGTATTCTTTTCAGGGGAAAGATGGGTGCTTCACTTCACAGGTCTTATAAGGAACAGGCAATAGGGGGTAATCCTCCTTACCTAAAGGTAATTACTACCGTTATATAATGATCATGAAATCATGATGTGTGTGTTTGGGCGTGCTTGTGCGCTAATCTTTTTTGAGCTGCATGTTATCACTCATTACCCCTATTCAGCAGTGCTATTTTATATTGCGAAGTATTGTTTTTTATGTATATACAGCCTTTCTTTGGAATGTTTGGATATGGTGGACCTATAGCCTCCATGCAGTTGGGGAGGTATGACTTCTCTGAAAATTCTTCTCAATGTGAGTTTCTTTGTGCAGTGTTTTGATTTTGACCCTTGAGAATTTCTCAATCATGTTACAGGCGTGCTTTAGTTTCTTCTAAGACAAAGGATTCAAAGAAAGTTTATACCTTGAATCTTGATAGAAAGGCTTTACTCAGTGGGTCTTGGAAGGTAAAAGGATTTTCCGTCATGTATTCTCCTCAGAAACACTCGGGACTATTCCTCTCTTTTCTGATTGAATTAATTACTGGTGTATTTGTTAATTTCTCAATCTAACTGTAACTGTACCTTTTATTTTAGACCGGTGGTAGCATGAGGGACCTTGAAGAAGATGAGATAAGCAGAGCACCACACGGAAGCTTTACTAAGGTTGCACCATGCGTTATCATGTTGTCTATTTCAATTATGCTTATGAGTTTATTTTTCTACTGTTTGTGAAATTTGCCACTTCATTTTTTGTTACCTTTTTAAAGGAATTTATTCGTCCATTGTAAATTGTAGTTTATAATAATTTTAATTTTTTGAATTTTACTCATTGAACATATATCTTGATGTACTTGACAGGTTACAATCTTTGAACCTAAATCAAAAATGGACACATATCAACTCCAGTGCAAGCTGAAGGATATATATTTCCCTTATATTCAGGTTTGATATTTCTGAATAGCCTATCTTCATATCTTTATCTGGTGAGTTGAAACTAAACAAGCTGGTGCCAGCACCTTAGGTAATTGCCTGGCACCCACCTCACAGCAGCCAGATCCAGTAGGCCCAAAGTGGGCAAGAGGTTATGCATATTCTCACTTAATTAGTTGCACGGAAAAATTACATAAATATTTTGAACTCAGAACAGTTTTGCAAAACAAAGAACAGAAAAGGCATGTTTTAGGCACTGAACAAGCAACACGAAGCAGAAAATGGCTTGTACTAATGCAATAATTAGCTGTTACTATTTGAGATGTTGAAACTTTTGAATTTCTTTTGGGAAATCATATAAATACTCTGCTTAGTTCTTTTATTTTTTTTGGGTATGAGGTTATATTGTTGCATTAAGTTCATTTTAGTTTTGTAATATGATAACTGAGCATATGAATGTAGCAGCCTTTTGCCTGTCCAGATCTATTTCATATTGTTCTCTTTGTTCAAAACCTTCATTTTTGTGTGTAGTAACGGCTTTGATGTTGTTCACCAAAGAAACAAAAACCTATGGGTTTTAATACTTACATAGAACTTTTGATCAAATGCTTATAAGCTCTACTGGAGATATTTCTTGGTTTTTCCTGTTTATGATCTTATTATCTGCTGAGTTCTACTACAGTATCCCATGCTAATTGTCATGCTTTACTTGATTTATCTGCAGTATGATGAAGATACAAAAAAAGGGAAGACCATAATGCCAGTCAAGTTTGAGGTATATAAATGTACTTCTTTTATTCCCAATTGATTCATACTTCTGCTAGCGTTTTTGTCTTTGTTTTTATGCTTGAAGTACTATAATAGATTAACAACCATCAGTTCAAAATTTGGATTGATTTTTCATACAAAGGATTACATCTGCTTTCACGTTCCTATGTCCATTATTGATTAAAAAATAATCAAAAGTTTCTAGTAACAGTATCTCTTTGTAGTCATTCTTATATCCATCTGTTGCATACTTGCATATATGATGTTAATGATCGTAACTGAAGGTATAATATAATTTCAGTATTACGTCTTAATAGTTTGAAGGAAGCCTCTTTTTGTCTCAGGTCAATGGTGTTGATTTGGCTGAGGTTGAGGGTGGTGAGATTGCAATTACAAACATGCATTCCTGCAATGGTCCTGATTTTGTTTTACAGCTTCAGTTCTCCTTTAAGAAAGACAATATGAGTAAATATAAATCTCCAGGTAAGTGACCAGCTTTCTTCATTAATAATTTATACATCTACACAATAAAAAGACTATGCAGTTATGTCGATTTGTACTTTGTTTTTGTTATTTATTTATACATTGTACTTTGAGCTGTTAATAAAATATGTTCCAAATGAATGCAGATTCAAAGACTTATTGCGAAGCTAATGCTCGCCTGAAGTGCGTCTATTTTCCAATTGAACAGGTATGGAGATGGCATTTATTTACGTTGGAAAAAAAAGATGGTTTCTGTTGTATTATACTAAAAGCTTTCTATCTTCTTGATACATATGTGTGTGTTTGTGTGTGTGAATCCGTTCAATATTTGATCTATTCTTAAGCCGCTTTGGTAATAGATTAATAAACTATTGATGATAGATTCTGAATTAGCCCCACTCACTTCAACATCAATTCTATTTCGTACTCTATACATTTTTTATTTTAACACATATAGGTTTCTCATCCTAATCCCCTACTGCATTGCATATGCATCTTCTTTGCTAACAGCTCTAATAGAAAACCAGTTATCTTCTGTGAAAATTTATGAACATTTGCATGTCTGTAACAGGGAAAAGAGAACATTGACAAAATTTTGGAGAAATTAGGGACAAGAGAAAACTTTGAGACCTTTAGTCGTGTCTCTATTCGGAGGCTTGGCCGCCTGCTTCCTGATGCTCGTTGGGTAAGCAATCAGAATTCCTTGGGTTATTCTTACTGATTATTCTCTAGATATACATTAGAATTGGGTAGTTTAGAAATCAGAAAAATATGACAACTTCAAGTTTGAGCTGAAGTATCATATGCTTTCATTTTCTTTGTTACACATGCATGCTGCCAATAGCATCTGCAGGTTTCTCACTTTGAAGGGATTCCTTGTACATAAATTGCAAAGTAAATCGCTGTTGCATGCATATACTAAAATCTTTGAGATATAGTAATTGCGAAGAATTCAGTTTAAAAGTGTTGATAACATTCACAATTTCACATCCATAGCAGACTACTCATCAGACTGTTTTAATCTTTTTCAACACACACTATGTAGGAATGGTCCATGATTCAGGGAACTGCTATTTGTTATAATGACTTCTCTTTTATTTGGCGTACCACAGGGTTTGCTTCCGTTTATGGATCTGAAGCAAAAAAGAGGAACGACAGCACAATTGTTGAAAAAATGTTGCATGAGAGTTAAATGCTTTATAGGTAGGGCATTCATGTTCTTGAGAGCTTGTCAATGTTTGCTTTTCAAATATCTTTAAAGAATTTTCCATCTTCTCTATATTCATGAACTGAAACTACTATTGTTGCAGAGACTGATGCTGGTTTCAATCCAACGTCATCGAAGGTACAGAATGCTATCAATTTGAGTGTGCATGTCTGGAAATGCAATTTTGGGCTTGTATGTGCCCTTATCATAAAATGTTGTCAAAAATCCTTCTTTACCAAGTTAGACAAGTCTTTTTGATATCTCGCCTTCTCTCAGTCTCTTCGCTACTCTTCTCTAGTCCTGGTAACTAAGCAGCCTTTAGATAGTTTCTCTATGGTTGGTTTCGTAAATAAAGACTTACTACTGATTAGCAATTGATTGAAGGCTAAATACTTATTACTATTCATCTCTATTGTGCTGGGTGACTCAGTAGCACCTTCTGTCCCTTTGGTTAGTAAATATGTGCTTTCTTGTACTTGCCCCATCTGTGATGGTGATCTGTGATCAGTATGGATGAGAGGTTAAGGCCACCTCTTATCAATACAAACTTCCACAAAAGACATCTGGGTGGTCTTATGTCTGTGGACATCCTAATATATCTAAGCTCTGGGAGCTGGGAGTCAAATACAATATGTTTATGCGTCTTGGTTGGCTGGTTCAGTGACTTCTGTCTATATATCAAAATTCTGATCTACTGATTTGTTACCACAGACTGATCTTGCTCACCATAGTCCTTACACCACTGCATTGAGAAATCTCGGCAATAAGCCTCTTAAGAACGAGAATGGTATAATCTTTTTCCTTTTCTATTTTTGATTATGTTTTTTTTTTCTGCAATAAATATGGAACAATATCATCTTGCCTTGTTTATACTATTCTTCTTTCTAAATAAACTTTTATTTCTCTAGACATGAATGTTCAACTGTATAAAGATGGAAACCTCTTAAGTCCTTCTCAACTGAAGAAGGAGTATGAGGACTGGATTATTGAGATGCATGCTCAATATGATCACGATGAAGCAGACTGTGGTGAAGACCAACCCGTCTTTCTTGTAAGTCCTGCAAACAAAAAGGCACTTCGGATATCATCTGAAGGTAGGTCTAGAAGGATAAGAGAAGCTTGGTTTTTCTAAATAAATCAAATTTGTATCCTTTGTTACATCAATTGCTTACTGAGTTCTTCTGACATTAAAGTCTAATTTACTCGCATTCTTGTTAATCATATATTTATTTCTCTTTAATTTCTAGTTGCAAGGGTCCATAAATCATTAATGAGGCATGGAAGGACCTGGAAGTGTGGTCAAAGAATTAAAATTCTTAAGGGAGCATGTGTTGGCGTTCAGAGTAACAATGTTTATGCAACAATTGAATACTTTTTGCTTGAAGGTCTCCAAGATGAATCTGGTGGTATGTCATCTTCTTCCTAACATAAGAAGGCATGAAAACTGAGTCTAATTTGTATTCTCATAAGAAATCCTGCTAATTGTTTTTTTTTTGGTTTCTTTCCAAACAGGTGAGGCCCGTATTTTATGCAGGTGTGGTTTCTTCTGCATATCCTCCTTAATTTATATATTTTTTTCCTTGGCTTGACTTGTATGCATCTGTTTACAATGATTTTGAAAGGCCTTCAAGTCTGCCAGATGAAAAGGGGTGCATCCTTTCAGTCAATGATGGGAATACTAAATTGGAAATGGGTGAATCCTTGTCTGTACCACTAAGTGTGATTGATGCTGGAAAGGTTGCTGTTTCACATCTCCATCTTTGTTCTTATGGAAAATGAAAATATTGTAATTTAGCTGACTGTTGAACTAAATTCTGAGCCATTGCTGCAGTGCATAGCTGTTGGAAGAACTGAGTGGGAAGACCATATAGAGAGACGACGCCAGAAATCTTCTTCTTCAATTGAAGTTCTTGATGCAGAACAATGCCAAGAGTTGGAGCTTGATGGGGTTAGTATAGTTCTTTTTGTTCTCTTTATACTTTAGTTAATTAGAATCTGGTAAAAAGTAAGAGGACCCTAAAGGCCAAAGTTGACATAAGTAGTACTTGTGAGAAATGATGGGTTGAAAATAAATTTAAAATATAGCTCAAGATATTGCTGAGTGATGAAAGCTGAAACTGATCAATGTAGAACCAAAGGTTATATCATCAGATTAATAAATACTCTTAATTTTTATCTACTTATCATCACATCCATAATTAGTAAACTATTCTAGTAATAGATTCTTAATTATTTCCTTTCAGGCATTACCTGTGGATGCTCGGGCTGGAAAGGTTCCTCAAGAAGAAATTGTGGCTGTTGTTCGACCTGGAAATTATGTGTATTCCAGTTCTTCAAAAAGCCTGGATCAGAAGTACGTCGTCAAAAGTAATTTAGAGATGTCTATGGAAGTTAGCTTCAGAGGCAATGCCAATGAACTTCAAAATGTTCGTCATATTTATTCAGTGCGCGTTGGACCTAAGTCACTTAAGGGAATTCAAGGGGTATATGTTTTTCCAGTTAAACACAAACTGTTGGGTTTCTTTCAAAGTGCTGGCATCTATACATTCTCATTTCATCTTGTAAGTAATATCTAACGATTTCCATTATACTTATATTCTTCATATAGTTGTAATTCATTTCTGATCATGTAATTTGTCTATTTTTTACAAGAACGAGTCAGATTGTAAGAGTGCTGAGAAAAGAGTACGAGTCAAGCCATCTTCCAAGGTTGGAAAGTGGGTCCTTCTAAACGATGATCAGCCTCCACTGTACCAAGTGAGGTAAGGTTTTTTTCCCCAAGATACCTGGGTAGAAATGAACATAACTTATCGCAATTATATATACTAGTTAGTATTTTCTGCATTGACCTTTGAGCATCTCTTATTAAATTGTAGTAGTATGATGTATCCTCAAAAGTTTGCCATTTCTGTCATTAACAGACTTTTACGTGTGATTTGTTTACTTACAAAGCTTCATCTATACTCTTATCAATTATCTTATCAAACAGAGTTGGTTCAGTGTTTCCACCTCTCTCTATTGCATGTTACGATGTATATGACAATCAAATTCCATTTGCAACTACTCTGGAAGTCGCAGTGAAAGTTCAGACAGATGAGGGTTTGCTTTTCCATGTAGAAAAATTCACAAAAGAATTCTCAAACCATACGTTGACAGTAAAGGTATCATATGCATGTAGATTGCCATTTATTTATACAGTATATGTTTTATGTGGAGAAGCCTTTAATTCGCTCACTTTTTTCCTTTCATCCTGCTTTGCAGGATATGATGATGGAGAGCAGTGAGTTAGACAAACTTCGACCTACATATGAAGCTACTTTAGTTGTAAGTTCAGAAGATGAAAACATTTCAGTTTTGGTTCCGTGCAAAGGTAATTGCTGTAAAATTACTTGTATATGGAAAATAATTCAGCATCACAATTATTTTTCTCATTAATCTGTATTAATGTTCCTTTTTTTTTTTTTTTTTTTTTTTATCATTGTACGTACTGAGCCTTTCTAAGTTCTGTTTTTTATTTTAACATTTCAGTTGATCCTGGACCTCTACAGACTGTCAAGGCTATTCCTCCTATTTTCGAAAACCAAGTGCTTCCAGGTTACACTATTCAGGAGTTTATTTTAGAGGTAAAGAGAAATTATGTGGTTTTATAGCTAAATCAAGGCCAATTTATTTATGAATTCAAGCTAAAAATTATTCATTAAAAAACAGTAATACCTTTTTTAATCTCGATTTGGCTGTGCTCGCTAACATATAATTATGTATTTCTATCCCAGATGTTTGATCAATATGGCAATCATGTAATTGAAGGCACTGAAGTTCAATTGAATGTGGAGGGGTTTTCTATTCAAGATCGACTGGGTACAACACGTAAGGTAAGACTCTGTCTCCGATCCACTGCTATTTCCCCCCCTTGGCCTTCATATTCTTTATTGGCTTCACTCCCCACAATCAATGATAATGATGCCACCTAATTGCTTGCAATATGCGCTGGCACTTCTATTTTCATGCATTCCTTTGTTATAGAATTGGAACTAAGTGAAATATTTTAACCCCTTCATACCTTTGCCAATGTAGGCTGATCATCATGGATGCATTGACCTTGGTGGCCTGTTGAAAGTAACCGCAGGTTATGAGAAAAATGGTATGTATTTTCACTTGTCAGCATGTAAGGGAAAAAAATGACAGTAGGAATATTGTTTTATGGCATTGTGGTAATAGTCAGCATTTGGCCGTCATCATTCATTATAGATGTATTAAGTGATTGAGAAAGCTGACAAGTAAAGTGCTTGATATCCTTTCCTCATAAATGTCCTTGCGCATCCTTGCAAAACTAACTATACTGGTTTTTGGATCATTAATTTCACCTTTAGGAAGAATGTTGTGTAAGTACTTGTTATTATTTAGGCTGAAATGGTTGGGTTGCTTTTATGAAGACTGCCTCCATACTGGAATATATCTGATAGTCTGAGTAGAAATTTTCAATTTTTGTTACTGTTTTTATAGAGTATTGAAGTTGAAAATCAATGTGAAGAGATTCAGTTTGGGCTGAAATGGTGTTTGACTGATAGATGTTATAATTTTATGAAATAATATCTAATGATGTCTTTCCACTCTCTCCCTTGGTTGCAGTATCATTTTCTGTCTACTACAATAATGATGTTTTACTGATGCTTCAGTCTCAAACTGAGAAAAGGGTGTTGAAAATTTCATCTAAGGTTCGTAATGCCTTTATTTATCTGTTTCAGGGTTTTAATCTATCACAGTATGTATTTTCCTCTTTCTAAATTATTGGACATGATGTTAGGTGCCTGAGGTTTGTGTGGTCGGTACTCAAATGGAAAATTTGGTCTTTGAAATCATCAACTCTGAAGGTGTTGTTGATGATACTTTTCATCATGAAGAGAAAAGTGGCCAATTACATATGCTTACAATAAAGGCCGGTTCATTTATGGAGGAATCCCTTCGTTTCACATTCAAGCATGGCCGTTGTACTGTTACGGGCCTTTCTGTTCCTGAAGTGGAAGAGAGTTTTAACTTTGTAGCTGCTCATTCATATTATCCAGAACTGCATGTGAATGTAGAGGTTGGGCCAGCCTTGCATTTATCATTACTTATCACATTTATAAATTACAGTGGTAGTTACTAATTTTTTCTTTCAGGTTCCTGTAGTGCGACCTGTAAAAGAGAAATATGATCATCTTCTCATTAAAAAAGAGAAGCAAGTTGAGTCTCCAACTCTGTGGGATGTTTCTCCGCTCCATGAGTTGCCGCAGCAAGTAGGAAATTTAAGGGTATGTATTGTGAATAGTGAGAACAGAAAGACACAAATGCTGCTTTAAATTGTAGGTTACTGAAGTTTATTGTTTTCACTGACCACATGGTAATTGTGTTTAGGTTCCAAAAGTGGAACATCAAGAGTTTCAGTCTCCTAGTTCAATTGGAAACACATTTCCCTCTCCAGAGTCTTCTTGCCTTCTGCAATTAGAAAATGTTAAGGTACTGGTTGTGGATATTGAAAGAATATGCAAACAAAAGCAGCTATATAGCTAATGTGAAGTTTCATATCATGCATGGATGGACCAGCTCTGTTCATGCATAATATGAACAGATCCCTGTCATATTAGAGTTTTGGTTATCAGTATATCATACAAACCTTTATTGATGTATCTGGTTCTCCATTACGATACTCATACTCCTACTTGTTACTGTCCTCGTTGCATTAATCAAGCATACAAACAGGTTGGAACATATTACCTTAGACAAATCTCGATCATTCATGGTGCTGTGTCCCCTGCAGGAACTGAAGAATATCATGCACCAACATGGACTATGTGTTGGAGATGTGGAAGAAAAACTGAAGATTCTAGAAAAAGAAAAAGAAAAAGCTAAGCAAGAGCTCTCTGATTTACAAGGTTGAGTTGCCTGTTTGATTATTCATGTTTCCTTCTTCGATTTAGGTATAGACTGTATTGGCGTATGGATACCTCTCCATGGAGATTTGTCTCCACAAAAAACATTCAACGTTTTGCTTACATGTGGCCTGCTTTGTCAGCTTTATGGTATTGGATGTTTGAATCAAATAATCTTTTCAGTGTTGTTGAGCTCTAATACTTCCTGTGCTAAGATTTTTTTCCCGTACAAACATGTGATGAGATCGTAAATTTAGAGAATGAACTAATTAAGTATTTGACAATGCTTCTGTATTTTGGCAATTCGTACCCAGGGTCTATTGAACCTCACAAAGTGGAATCGATAAACCGCATTGAAAGCATGAATCACAGTGCAGCTGCTATCATCTGTACTCTATTTCGAGAAGTTTCATTCGAAGAGGCAAACAATCAATTCATGGAAGATGTGATTGGATTGGTTGCTCTACTTGGCACAGTTGGTAGTAGTAATCTTAGCAGGTTGGTGACCACTTTGATGTTTTTTTCATTTTCCTTCCATTAAATTTAAGAGTTTAAGACAAGTTATATATTTCTTGATATTCACCTGTATGCAGGATATTGGCTGAATACTTGGGGAAAGATCAGATGCTTGCTATTGTCTGTAGATCCTTTGAAGCTGCTGGTGCTCTTGAGAAGTTTGTACAGAAACCTAAGAAACCTATGTATGGGGAAGTGGATTCTATGCATGCTCTCAGTGAACCAGCTCTACTTCAGGAACCTACACTTGGTCGATCTTTTGTCATTTGTTTGGAAGACATAAGGTAACACAAAAGGCCTTCCTATTTGCATTTTCTCTAGGGGGCTTAGAAATGCTGTATCATGATGAAGGAGTTTGATTTTGTATTGCAGGCCTTACTCTGGTGACTTTGACCGTAGTGACCCTCAAAGGAAACTGGCATTGCCAGATCCAGTCCTGCCAAGTGGAATGACTCCTGATGGTTTCTTAGGATATGCAGTCAATATGGTTGACTTGGATAGCCATCATATACACACAGTGACATCTGCAGGCCACGGTCTCAGGGAAACAGTTTTATATTGTCTTCTTGGCGAGCTCCAAGTATATAAAACCAGGGAGGATATGTTGGCTGCTCGTGCTTGTATTAAACATGGTGCTATTTCGCTGGATGGAGGAATTCTGAAACAAAATGGAGTAACTTCTTTTGGAGTCGGGTATCTCTCTTTTTCTCTTCCTTGACAGTCTGGTTTTTGTTGGTAGTTCTCCTTGGTTCAATTGTCATGTCTCATATTCACTCGAAAATCCACTAAATCTTGATGCTAGCAAGACCAGAAACAACTCCTCAACTCATCTAATATAATATTAAAGCATTCTGATAAGTTTGCATTGTACTATTCCATGTTGTTTTTCAAATGTGTTTGTGACCCTAGTTTGGTGATTGTTCCTTCAGGAACGTTGAAATACGTTTTCCAGTAGCAGAAAATCTGGAGCAGCCGACATCAACAAATGTTGTTGAAGTTGAGAAGCAGATTGAGGAGAAGAAGTCAAAGTTGAAAATGATCAATAAAGCTATAGAATTGGCAAACAAATTGCATGGGAAATCAGTGAAGAGATTCAAGAGGACAAAGAAGTCGATGCATAAGCTATTGGAGAACATCCGCCGCTCAAGCCAAGAGCAGTCTCCCAGTCCAATGAAAGAAGGGAGACAACTCGTAATGGCTATCAGCTCTTGAAGTTCATAAACTAGCTGGTATATGGTTAGCTGGGCATAGAGTTTAACTAGCTGGTATATGAGCATTTAACTGGTAGTTTTAGGTGGCTTTATAGAAATATTACATGGTACTCACGCTTCAGCCTTGATGCGTAGTGATGTAACATCTACTTCAGCTTTGAGAATATACCCTTCCTGATTTTAAATGAATAGCTCAGACTTCAACTTCCTAATGCTTTGTTGTTCTGTGTAATGTTGAGAATGCAGTCCACACTTTTACACTTCTTTTTTCTAGTCTTACTGGTACTGCAGTTTCATTCCTAATGTCACACACTAATGGAGGAGATTGAAATTCCGGCCTAGTCTCAAGTCCCAACTCATATTGACTGCATGAAAACGAGGAGACTTAATTATCCAATTTATTCTAATAATGTTAAGTAACAGACAATTTCCGACTTCTGAGTTTTATTTCGGAGAGGGCCGAACTTCTATCTTTGTATTTTTTTTAAAATTTTTTTATTTATACTTTATGGAGATCACATATTACAAACAACCAGACTAAAATTATCATTGCATTATATTTGTGTGAAAATTATACAGCGTACTCGGGTGCGCCGCGCACCCATTCATCTCCGCCGTCCATTTTGAAAAAGTCAAAAGTCCGCGTCAAATGGACGGCGGAGATGGACGGGTGCGTTGAATACGCTCTCATATTTGTGCTCATTGTATTATATTTGTGCAAAAATTATATTTATCACTTCAGTTTTTGGGCCACAATCTAAACTCGGTAGATGCCTATTACCAACCGTACCAACTAAGTCGGTATACAAACTTCGACGATTGGTTTTGGTAGAGGATTTTGTCTTATCAATCGTAAGTTGGTTGGTACATGTTATTGGTAAACAAAGTCGGTATACTTACGGACCTATCAATGTCAACCCTAATAGTTCATTAGTTCATGAAAAACGAATTTCAAACTTGACGAACTAATTATTTATTTAGGCTAATCTTGAGAGACTCTATTCTCATTTTGGCGTATATAGAAAAATAATATTTTTAAAGAAAAATGAAAGCCCTCTCACGACCGTTGGATCATCCGTTTCAGCTCATCGAACGACCCTGGTCTCACCTTATAGATTCCCTCGTCCCCCTTTTAAAGCTTTGGAGCTAAAATTTGCAGCTGAAGAAAAGAAGACTGTAGAAGGAAAGCGAGCGAGCGAGTGAGAGAGAGGCAGAGAGCTTGACTCACTGAGTCAACTCGGAAGAAAGAAAAATGTTCCAGCCCAGCAACAAAAACAAGGTGAGTCGTCGTCGCTCTCAAATTTTCTTTACCGCTCTCAAATTAGGTTTATGAAATTCGCTGGTTTTCGTTTTTCTGTTGTTGAAGAATTTGATGATGATTTTCACAATGCATGTTGTTAATTCGTGGAAGATGAACTTGAATTGTTGTTGTCTGTAATTTTTGTGAGATTCTGAGTGGTTTTTTGTGACTGGATTTAGTGAATTTTCTAGTCGAATTTTGTTTCGAAAGGAATGGTAGAGAATTTGGTGATTTGAATGATTCTACATGCAGAAATTCATGTTTATGAGTGATCAAGAGTTGTTGTTATCTGCATTTTGTGGATTACGAGTGGTTTTTTCTTGTGTGTGTGACTGGATTTTAGTGAATTTGAGCTCAGGAATTTCATTTTCGAGGCGATTTTAGGTTTGAAAGAAATGGTAGAAAGCTTGATAATTGAAAGATTGACATGCAAGGATTGTTGATTATGTATTTGTCAGAGTGTGAGGTTTGGAATCTAGACTAGGGTTTTCGGTTTCATTGGGGGCACTGCAATGTTGAGACCCTTCGTTATTGTCATTAATAGTTTGGGGGTTATGAGGCATTACTTATTAGTGGACTGTTTATTCAAAACTTGTGCTTGGTTGAATGTGAATTTTTTTCGGTTGACACTGCCGATGTGATAGAAAAAGTGAGGGAGAAACGGTTATAGATGACTTGGTACTTGACAATTGCTTGCTTTTCTGTTTGGTTTGAAGCCACGTGTTACCTGCGAGCAATGATTTTTGAAAGCCTTTTTGTTTTATTTTGGAAACTTATCTGTACAGTTAGGGGGATTGGTAACAGACATATATAGTGAAATAGTCAAGAAGAAATGAAAAAAAAAATTATGTACACGCATCCGGATTTTTATTTGTTTCGTTTTGGTCATCCTTTTGCAGCTTCCAATTAAGTCATTACCTGCTCAAGATCCATCAGCACCGATGCAAGTTGATAAAAAAGAAACTAGCATAGTCATGAAGGATGAAACGCAAATTGGAGGATTCGCTCAAGCAGAATCTATCATTATCTACACTAAGGTCGTACCTTTATATGTTTCTTTACCATGCATGTTGATAATATATAGTGGATGATTTACTATACATTTCCGATTGGGTTAAGAATCGATAAAAATGAAAGAAGTAAGAACATATTTTCTTATTTAATGATGATATGGTCATTTCTAGTCTGAAAGGCTAACTATTCGATGAACTAATCTACACAGAGACTTCAAGATGATTTGCATGTGATGGGGATGAAAATTAAACAGCATGAGGAGAACATGAAACTTCTAAAGTCTCAGAAAAACAAATATCAAGAATCTATTCTTGATCTGCAAGGTACTTGTCTTGTTCTTCTCCTCTTATAAGTTGTAACTTCACATGTCTAGTCTTGTAAGACCGTGCATGAGTGCTCAAGTCGAACCGGCTGCATTGCTGCATGTTCTCAACGATATTGTATTTCACATCTGAGGAGCAAAATTTATACCTGAATATCATGGATGTTATAATCTCAAATATGAAGTACACTGTTAAAGGCAGTTTCGTTTAGAAATCACATTTAGCTCACATATATGGGAAGTTTACGACAAGAGCCATCTAAGTTTATCTGGTAAAATTACAGTTCAGTTAGAGGTGAAATCTTGTTGAACAAGCACTAACTAGTTACAGACGGAAACGATAGAAACTACTAGCCATAATCCCGTCATGGAAAGAGCAGATAAAATCAGGCTTCATCATATATAAGTAGTTTAACAAACCTATTTGTACCTTTTTCTATTCACTAGTATAAAAACACACACAAGAGAATCATATTCTAAGCCACCGTAAAATACCTCTGAGATTAAGAGATTGAGTATCCTTGACTGTTTGCAAATATGTAAATGCCGTCTTTCATGTTTGTTTCCAAAATTATTTTCCACTAAATAGTTACCTCTTCAGTTATGTTAGGCAAGTATCATTCCTCCTCAACCACACCTGCTGCTGCAAATGATAACCATAGTCAGGAGGAAACAACTGAAAAGATTCTGCAGTGCAAGAAGTCAGCTGCAGGCATTTTATGGCAGCTGAAAGCTCGTCATAGTAATCAGGTTGCGGATCTTCCCCTGACCAAGGATGTTGTGGGTATTGTTGCTATGCTAGGCAACGTAGATGATGATATTCTTAGCAGGTCAGAATGCAAATATCTTTTATGCTCAATAATTGTACAGGTGTGGAATTATTCATGAGCTTATCCTCATAATAGCTGCATAAGAACATTGTTGCATGAGAATGATTGTGCATTTTTTTTAATATGAGGCGTCTAAGTAGCCATGAAATTCTAGTTAGAGAGTGTTTGAGACTTTGAGTAAAAGATATGAAATTTTCACTTGTGCATAAATTCAGGGGAAATGGGGAATTTACTCCACTGAGTTCACCTGGAAATGGACATGTTCTAATCCACCCCCCACTCCAGCTCTCATATACTCCACTTTCCACCCAATCCTATAACTAATCTCAAAATAATTTTAATTTGGGTTATTCGGCATGCAGGGTTTTGTCAGAGTACTTAGGACTGGACACTATGTTAGCAATTGTCTGCAAGACATATGATGGTGTCAAAGCTCTAGAATTGTATGACAATGAAGGTTGCATAAACCTAAATTCTGGTCTACACGGGCTTGGTGCTTCTATTGGGAGGAAATTGGAGGATCGGTTTCTGGTCATTTGCCTTGAAAACATAAGGTATATCTCCTGTATGCTATCATTTGTCACTTTGTCAGGCAATTGATTTATGCACCCAAAAGACTTATTCTTTCTTGTGCAGACCATATGCTGGCGAGTTTGTGCAAAATGACCCCCAAAGGAGGCTTGATATTCTAAAGCCAAGGTTGCCGAATGGGGAGTGTCCAGCTGGATTTCTTGGTTATGCTGTAAACATGATCAATGTGGATAGCACAAATTTATTTTGTCTCACAGCCAGTGGACACGGCCTGAGAGAGACTCTATTTTATAGCCTCTTTTCTCGCCTGCAAGTGTATATAACAAGAGCAGAAATGGTTCTTGCTCTTCCTTGCATAACTGATGGAGCCATTTCTTTAGATGGTGGGATGATGCGGCGGACTGGTTTGTTTTCCCTTGGCAACAGGTAAGGAGCTTGGCTGACAAATCGGAGGAAGAAACATTTCTAACTAGCTATGATTTTCAGTTTGGTTTTACCTGTCTTTGTTGCTTTGTCTTAGTTGTTGTAACTATGTGATGTTAGGGAAGATGTAGATGTGAAGTTTCCGAAGCTTTCAGTCACATCAGGCCTGCCTGAAAGCTATCTAGAAACACAAAGACAAATCAATGAGATGAAATGGAGAAAAGAAAAAATGGAGGAAGATTTGAAGAGAGAAGAGGCACTATGGGATAACGCAAAATTCAATTTTGACAGAAAGAAGAAAGAGTTTATCAAGTTCCTGGCTGATAGTTCATCGTATGCAACTCAGGCAACTCAGGTAACACCTGTGACATATCTTAATTGTGTGATACCAAGTCCTTTGGATTCTGTGACTTCTATGATTTCCATTTGTGCTTTGGAAGTAGGATATTAGAAGTTCCAACAGATAATATATAAACTTGGCATTGCATAGGACAGTGGCTTGTAGCCATTGAAATTAGAGTACATTGATTCTTCTGCCTTGTGTTGTTTCATTTGCCTGTTTTTTGATTGAGTTTTTAACTGCGTTTTTTATTTGCAGCATCAAATTATGGGGGTGCAGAATCGATTTACCTCAAGCTAAGGAGTACAGTGAAGAAACAAGGCTACCACCAAACTATTGAAAGAGGCCGCCTTCAGAAGTTTGTCTAGTCGATCTTTTAGCTGATACTACATCCGACTTGTGAATGAAAAAACATGCTTTCACGAGTGGAGTGAGAGTAGAATTAGATTCAGCAATATAGGTTGCATGGTCCTCAAATTTTTCGGACTTGTGGATAAATTGTGTGCATTAATCCGGAGAACATGCCACCGTTGAATCCGTGTGGTTTTCTTTTACAGGGTTTTAGTTCGTCTGCTTCTCTTTTCCAACTTAAGAACCCATAAATTGGACAAAAAGCCATATTTCTGTTCGAAACTTGGGCTTTGCAAAAGGTGACACTTTCTAACACGAATGGGATGTGTTCAACATTTCCTACTCTAGAGTATGATTAAGATCGAGTTAGGGTGACCTAAGAAGGAAACAGATATACAGAGCTGAAAGAACTAGATTTTAACAAAACAAATGTGCACTTTGCTCAGTTTATGTAGCACTTGTGAATAATATGACTAGTCATACTCTGAAAAAGGCGATGCAATTTCACTATGCAATTTTAACCATTCATATCCATCCGAATGTATAGTCAACCGTACATCTGTATTAATTTGAGCTAATTTTAACAATCCATAATTCCACATATTACGTCGTGTACTGAAGACCTCTCGCTCGAACTGGGTCTCGACTAGTGACCTACTTCTTGGGTATTGAAGGTTAATATTGGGCCTGGCTGGACTGTACTCCATGAAAGCCCATTAATCATTTCAGCCCACCTACAAAGTCATAAGAGAAGCCCATTACTCGTACTCCAATCTCAGTCTTCCTCATCGGTTTTCAATTCCATTGTCACAGTGAGACTGAGCGCCGCGTTCTCTCCAATTCGGCGGCAAAACAATACCGGTCGACGGTAAGTTACTCTCTTTCTGATTCTTCATTTCTGATAGTAGAAGTTGTGGGTATGTTGGTTAGAACCCTAAAAGATTGTTTGGCTATTAACTAATTTTGAAGCTTGGGATTAGTCTTTTTGCTAGGTTCTGTAATTGGCATAAAAGCTGTTAGCTTTGCACTGATCTGATCATTAGGGATTTTGGGTGTTGTTTATTTTGAGCTTAATTCATTGAAATATTGATGCTTTGCTGTAAACCCCTAAACCCCTGAAGTGAGTTTCTTTGCATGAGCACAGAAAATGAAGTTGTTTTGGTTTTAGTTTTTTTGGTTTATTTATTTATTTCGAGGATGTTGGATTTGAATGTTAGAGGTATAGCATTGTTATGGGTATAATCTAGTTCAGAGTGTGTGTGTCCTTGTATCAAGGAAGTTTAGATCTTATAAGGTACTTGCTGATATGTTTCATCATTCTATTGCGATATGATTCTCAGAATTTCATCTTGGTTTTTGTCTGCTATGGGGTTTGCACTATCCAGACTGTAGTGATTAATTTGTTTTCGAGTTTTGATGTTTTGAGTTTTAGGAGTTTGAAGTGATTTCGTGTCACATTGCATCAGTAGTTGAATGTGTTTCTGTTTCTGCGTCATTTTGCTTTTCTTCAATGGTTTTGACTTCAGTGTTTGTTAACATTTCTAGTCTTGTTCTTCTTATGTGGTATGGCAGAGAGCTGTGGAAGTAAATCAATGGCAGGCCAAGCTGCAAAGTCGGTGGCAAAGGCAATTGGGGAGTACCAGTACCCATGGCGCGAGAAGTTGGTAAAATACAAGACTGAGCTATCCAAGGGTGTGTGGGGTTATTGGCATCTAGGGGCCTGGAAGGCATCTGGAATTAGTGCTCGTCATCGAGCTAGACTTCGGAAGGAAGTCCTACTTGCAGGACAGGATTGGCCATATGATCCGGAGAGGAAAGAAATGAGGACCAAGAGGAAGGGGCACAAAGTTGATAGGATAGCTGCCGAGAAACGTGAAAACACTGCCAGGTTGATGGAGAAGATGCCCGACATGTTGCTTCAATACAAGAAGCGCAGATGGGAGAAGAAGATGAAGGAAGAAGACAAGGGCAAGCCCTGATCTCGTGACAGACGCTACTTTCCGTTGAAGTCCATCCTCCTAATAACTACTCCAAAGATATGTTTGAATCATCAGAGATCAGACGACAAACAATTTAGCTTCTATTTTGCATTTTATTCCCATGTACTCTTAAGCAGAACATGTACATCTTTCTTGTGGTCAATTGTGTTACAGAGAACTACAAACTTCAATCACTCTCGACTTTTGCGAATCCGCAACAAGTTTTCACTATTTGAACAATGTATCATGTATGTGCGAGTTTTACTAGTTATATCAGTTGTCTTTTTTCCACCTGAACTTTCGTACTTAAAGAATGCCCGACTCTGAAGCTGTTGAAGCAGTTCAGTCCATATTAAAAAATAAAAAGATAAAAAATCCAAAAATTTAAGGTTCTACCGAGATTTGAACTCGGGTTACTGGATTCAGAGTCCAATGTCCTGACCACTAGACCATAGAACCAATTGTTGTTAGCTCAGCTGTGAAAAAGCAAAATAAACTTCGTTTATCAAAGATTCGAGTTGGAGGAATCTGCCAGAAACAAACGGTTAAGGTTCTGTGATTTTGAGCAGAAACCTTGTCTACCTAGTCATCTTAACATAGTGACATTCCCCAACAGACAACAACCTTGAAACTCTCTATCTCAACAGTCACTTCCTCCATGACGTTGTACGACGTCGCACGAACACATGTGCCTTTGTCCCTTCACTACCATCACTATCACTCTCACACTGAAAATTAACCACTTTTGCCCACTGTTTTTCAATTATTACTGCCTTGGAATCCGCGCCTCTGAATCGTTTAATCGCTCAATAATTACTTTACCTCTTTCGGCCCAGCAATTAATCACTGTCCTCTGTCTCTCTACAATTATGTGTTGTCAGCTTTATTACTGGGTAACTGTAATGAATGGATGATCGTTTCGTTTCTCAAAGGTGGGTTCTTGGTTTTCATTTCAACTTGTGCTTGAGAAATGTGGCAGCTTTGAGCCTTGTGAGTGTGACTGTTTCGTCTCTAAAGGTTGGTGCTTTGGTTTTCTTGAATTTGTGATTTGCATGATAGAAATGAGAGAGCTTTGAATATAGTGTTTTGTTTCCAAGGTTGGTTTTGTGGGTCTTTGAGTTTGATAGAAATGAGGGTGGTTTGTCTCCAAAGGTGGGAGCTTTGAGTGTTTTGTCTCCAAAGGTGGGTTTTGGAGGTGGTTGAGGCTTGAATGAGAGAAAGGTGTGAGCTTTGAGTGAGGATGGAGAAGGGGAAGGGTTTAAGGGAGGCTGGGAATGTGGGAAATGAGGGTGGAGGAGCTGAAATGGGCGAGCAGAGACGTAAGAGAATTGGGGGAAAAAGTGACGAAATTTTGGGGAGTGGGGATCTTGGTATTGGTGGTGATGAGTGGTTTGGGGCTGGAAATGGGGGTGGTGGAATTGGTGGTGGTGATGAAATTGCGCGGCTTTTTGGTGAAGTGGGTGGCGGTGGAGGTGTGAGCTTCTGGGGTGGTGGGAATGGTGGAGGGGCTGAGGTTGGTGGTGGTCAAGGTTTTGGTTTTGAAGAAATCCAAGGTGGGTTTGGTGAGAAGTTTCAGTTTGGTGGCGGTTTGGGTGGTCTGGATGGTGGTGGAGGGATTCACTTGTGGGGGAATGAAGGGCTTGGTGGTGAAGGAATGCAAGGCCTGTTTGATAGAAGTGGTCAGTTTTGGGGCGGTGAGGCCTCTGGTAATGTTGATAGTCAAGGAGTTCAAGGCTGTTTGAGTGTAAATGCGTCTGGAAATGGAGGTGAGATTGCGGAAGCAAGGGATGGAAGTGGTGAAGATAGAAATGGAGGTGGTGCTCAAGGGTCGAAAGGTAAGCGTGGGAGGCCAAAAGGATCAAAGAACAAGACGAAGCCTATTGGAGCTGAAGAGGTTATTGTAGGGTTGAGTGGAACTGGGAGTTTTGATGTAGGTGGAGAAGAGAGTGTAACACCAAAGAGAAAGCTAGGTCGACCAAAGGGTTCCAAGAATAAAATGAAGGCTCTTGCAAATGATGAAAATGGGGGTGAAGAAAGCAAGGTATTGGTTGGGAATGAGAGCGTTGGGCGAAAGAGAAAGGTTAATCAACCAAAGGGTGCAAAGACCAAGAGAAAGCAAGATGGTGGAATGCCCATGGAAGCTTCTATGGCCATCGGTGTTGGAAATGGAAGTGTTCAGGTGAAGAAGAAGCGTGGTAGGCCAAAGGGGTCGACCAGAAAGCAAGATCAAGCTGTTAAAGAAGACGGTAGGGCTAAACTTGCAGGATACCAAGCTGTGGGAATGTCTAGTGAAACTAGTTTTGGGAATGATGTCCAAACAAAGGATGATGATAGGAAGCTACAGGAAATTCAAGAAAAGTTCGGTGGAATGGTAGTTGATAATGATGCTCCTATGATGAGTTCGAAGAAGGAGAGGCCTATTAATGAGGGCAAGGAAGAGAAGGGAATGTCTGCAGCCTGTGGCAGTAATGAAGGTCAAAATGAGGTTGTCCAACAGAAAAGGCCTGGTCAAGGTGCAAACGAGAGACCGATTGCTTCTGTTGGAGAAGATCAGAGCGGGAAAGGAGAAAATGTTAGGAAAAAAATCCTAGACATGAGAGTTCAAAGAGTAAGCTAGGCCGGCCTAAGAAGAAAAGAAGAATCATTCGTCCTGAAGCTTTGAGTAAGGTCACAGTACTGATGCATCAAAATTATTTGAAGGAGGACCTGAGTTTCCCTGCAACACAACTAAAGAACTCTGAAGATACTGAGAAAAAATTACGTAAGAGGCCTAGGGGGAGACCCAGGAAGATCAACAGCCAACCAATGAATCATAGTGAGTTCCGTTCTGAGCAATTAAAGAACTCAGAAGATACTGAGAAAAAGTTCCTTAACAGGCCTAGAGGTAAGAGGCCTAGAGGGAGACCCAGGATGTCCAAAAACCTAGAAATGAATCACAGTGAGTTCCATTCTGAGCAATTAAAGAACTCTGAACATACTGAGCAAAACAGGCCTAGAGGTAAGAGGCCTAGAGGGAGACCCAGGAAGTTTAACAATCTAGTAATGAATCACAGTACCTTCCGCGCACAGCGTTTAAAGAACTGTGAACATACTGAGCAAAAATTGTGTAAGAGACCAAGAGGGAGACCCAGGAAGTTCAACAACCTACAGGTGCATCCCAGGGACATTAAACCGGGAATATCTACTGATACATTGGTGAGTTATCCTTAATTATTTTTTCTAATTAAGATCAGCTGTACTTGTTAGGGAGTAATTGAACTAACCACTTTTTGTACTAATATCCTGTATATTGAAGCTCCTATGCATGCTTTCCGTTAATGAATTGTTTTATTGCCATTCAAAATTTATACTTGCATGACTGTTAATAAGTCAAAATCGTTGTCCATTCTGACCTTTTTTTTTCTTTTTTTTTTTTCTGTTTTAGGAGAGAAAGGAAAGATTATGGTGCCACCAGTGCTTACGGAATGACAGAAATGGTGTCGTCATTTGTTTAAAGTGCAGAAAGAAACGATATTGCTATGACTGCCTTGCAAAATGGTAATGAAATCCTAAAGTGCTTCATTTCATTACCTCCATTCACATTATTAGTAAAGCATTTTCCAAGTTCTAGCATGTGTTTACATCAGTTATGACAAAGTAGATGACAAATGCTGGAAATTTTTTTTCGTGATTTTCAATTGGTTTTGTATGTTAATTCATATTGCTGAAATAATTGAGTCCTACTTAATGGATCTGATGGTGTATTTTCATATAAATGAAATAGGTACCCTGGGAAGACAAAACAGGACATAGAGAGTTCTTGTCCTTATTGTCATGGGAACTGCAACTGCAGAATATGCCTCAAGGAGGACATAGTTGTGATGGTGTGTGCATGATGTTAATGCTATGTTACTCTTGTTCCATTCTGCATTGATATTTTCTTTCGTTTGGGACCAAAATGTGTACTTTCTTTGCAGGTTGGGGATGAAGAAACAGATACAAATATTAAATTGGAAAAGTTACGTTACTTACTGTGCAAAACTCTGCCTCTCCTTAAGCATATTCAACAGGAGCAGAGATCTGAATTAGATGCAGAAAGCACTATACGTGGTATAGTAATATGATATATTTGTTTTGATGTTCAGTTTTTAAGCTGAACTGACGGTTAAGAAGTATGCTTAACGACAACTTTTCTCTCTTGTTTCACAGGTGTACAATTGATAGAAGAGAATCTCACAAGGTCTATACTAGAGGATGATGATCGAGTGTACTGGTATCATCTCAATTCTCCCTAATGATCATAATTGAATCACTAGTTGTCCACTTTAATTGTCATACACTCACATTTGTGTATATATCAACTTTGTATGTTGATAAGTAGAATAAATTCTTAATGGGTACGATTGGGACTGATCATATAAACTATTTTTGTTGTTACCTCAGAGAAGTAATTGGTTGAACTTGAATTAAAACCATCTCTGTTCACGTAGAAGTATACAGTGATACTTCCATTCCACAATGATTATATGATCTCCCATGGAATGACTACTAGTGATATCTTTGGTTTTACTCTGTGCATCTCTCTGAATCTGAAACAGTAGTTAGTCTGGTCATATCTCTTACATTTGAGGATTGTTAATTTATTTCAACCTATATTCAGTCAAATGTATTTCTAATTTCCATTCAAGTTTGTGACATTGGACAAATTCAACAGTGACAAATGCAATACATCCATTGTCAATTTCCACAGAAGCTGCCCCAATCCTGATTGTTCTTATGATCTCTGTCTCACTTGCTGCTGGGAACTAAGGAAAGGATGTCAACTTGGAGGCAGTGAAGCAGAATCTTCTGTTAAACAGTTTTGTGAAGGAAATGGTAAAAGTACAATATCAGATTGCCAGAGTCCTGAAAATGTGAATGAAAATAAACCGCAGACCTTACTAGTAAATGAGTTCACAAATGATATAGCTTCTGAGTTTCCTCATTGGAAAGCAGAGGCTGATGGTAGGATTCCTTGTCCACCAAAGGCACGGGGAGGTTGTGGTACCCAGTTACTTGAACTAAGACGTACATTTGAAGCTGATTGGGTTGAAAAACTAATTTTGAGCTCCGAGGATCTCACTATTCATTATCAACCATCAGATGTTGATTTTTCTCAAGGATGTTCTGCATGTCATTCTATCAGTTCTGCATGCAATGGTGTAAACGCTTCTGAAGTGAGGCATGCAGCTGATAGAATGAACTGTCATGATAACTTCATTTACTGCCCGGATTCTGTACATTTGGGAAACAATGACATTGAGCATTTTCAATTACACTGGAGGAGAGGGGAACCAGTTGTAGTTAGAAATGTACTTGAAAAGGCTACTGGCCTTAGCTGGGAACCAATGGTGATGTGGAGGGCTTTTATGGGAGCAAAAAAAGTATTGAAAGAGGAGGCCGCGAAGGTCAAAGCCATTGATTGCCTTGATTGGTGTGAGGTATGTGTGCAATTTCAACAGGTTGAATTTTCAATTCACTCTTTCCTATCATCCCTAGTTTGTAGATTATTATTTGTTGTTGCAAGATGTTATTTTTCTTAATGTATTACTGATCATCAAATGTTACATGACTCTTTATATGTGGCCGCTTAGTCAATAATTAGATTGCCATCCAGATGATATTAAGTCGCTTCCATTGTGGTACTGCAGGTTGAGATTAATATTTTTCAGTTCTTCAAAGGCTACATAGAGGGTCGTAGATACCCTAATGAGTGGCCTGAGATGTTGAAGCTGAAGGATTGGCCTCCGTCAAATCTCTTTGAAGAGTGTTTGCCAAGGCACGGTGCTGAATATATGGCCATGCTTCCCTTTAGTGACTATACCCATCCCAAATCAGGTGTTCTAAATCTAGCAACAAGGCTTCCTACTGCTTTGAAGCCAGACTTGGGTCCTAAGACATACATCGCTTATGGAACTATGGAGGAGCTTGGTAGAGGAGATTCAGTAACAAAACTGCATTGTGACATCTCTGATGCTGTACAAATTTCTTCTGCATCATTTCTCAATCAATTTTGGATTTGTTCTTTGTTAGTAATCTTTTTCCTCTTGTTTTATCTATATGTTCTATTTGTGATACTATTTGTTTAATTTTACTTTAGGTTAATGTGTTGACACATGCCACAGAAGTAAAGATCCCTCCAGAGCAGGGAAAAATCATTGACAGATTACAGAAGGAATATGAAGCTGAAGATGAAATTATTGAAGGAACTTCATGTAATGATAAACGCTTTGAGCATTCAAATGTGACAGAAGACATGAATTTTGTCCTTGGGACTGATCCGTCTCAGCAAAAAACTTCAGGAAATCTTATCAGCAGAAAAGAGTCCATGGAGTTTGGGTCAGATTCAAATAGAAGTGCTCGAAGTGATTATAAATCAGACTTGGTATATGGAGGCGCTGTTTGGGACATTTTTCGTCGGCAAGATGTACCCAAGTTAATAGAGTACCTGCTAAAGCATCAGACAGAATTTCGCCACATTAGTAATCTTCCTGTAAAATCAGTGAGTGTCATTTCCTATTAATACATCAAAAGTCAAGTCAATCTAAGCTGATGTACTGCTCTTGCGACTTCAGGTTATTCATCCTATTCATGACCAGACCCTTTATCTAGATGAGAAGCATAAAAGAAAGCTAAAGGAAGAGTTCGGTAAGATAAGAAGCTGCTTATATTTAGAAGGTCATCTTGTTGAGCACAATTATACTTATTATTGTGAATTATTTTCAGGTGTTGAACCTTGGACATTCGAGCAACACCTTGGTGAGGCTGTTTTCATTCCTGCTGGATGCCCACATCAAGTGAGAAATAGACAAGTGAGGTTTCTTCCCATCAATGTGTAGTACAGAGCTTTGCTTATTTTAGAAGTGCTAGGAGAACAAAACCAACCAATGTCGTCAAAAGTTGAGTTGTCAATGACATTAGGTTTCCTCCTCAACCACTAGGATCACAACATTCCACCGCACTTCTAAAACCTAAAGTCACTCGTCTCACGTAGTCAAGTTTAACACTGTTCTCCTTTTCTTTTCAGTCGTGCATTAAAGTGGCCCTTGATTTTGTTTCCCCCGAAAATGTTCAAGAATGCATTCGGTTAACAGAGGAGTTTCGATTGCTTCCAGAAAACCATAGATCGAGGGAAGATAAACTGGAGGTATGTGTTATTTTGGATTGTTCCTGGAGCAGATTACCTGAAATTGTATTTTATGCATTTGTACTAAAAAAATTCTAATGACAATTCATGTGTGGTTCTTGTGATTGTCATGCCTAGAGTTGTTTATTGAACTCGCAGATTTATCTGTTTTCAGGTGAAGAAGATGGCACTGTATGCAGCAAGTGATGCCATAAGTGAAGCTGAAATTCTGAAGTCCAGAATCAGGTAAGAATGATTAATCTGGACCTTCTTACTATCTTCATTTTATGCGACACATAATAGGGCCTGTGTTCATAGTCAATTCATATCCCTTGAGGAGTTGTTATGATCAAACATCTTGCTCCACAGTGTATATTGTCTATCTCATGATTATTAGCTCATATTTTCGGCGTATTGGCTTCTGATAGTTTTCATTTATCTTGCAGTTAACTAAATGAGACAGCAAAGGTGATTCAAGTGATTGACAGGGCCAGTTGGAGGAAATGTGTTGTTGTAGATTTTTAATGACTAGGGTTTTGTATAGCTGATAGGTTACAGTTTTGGTAAATGCCTGCATATTTCGCTACCTCCTAATTTCTCCTAGATTAGATCTTGAGTTATAAGGCCCAAGTTTTTGGTAATAATTGTCAGTTTCATCACTTGGCAGCAAGCACATGTTCATATGTTGTAGCCTAATTTGCTGCATTGATTGTACAGAAACGAACAATCCATGTTGTAGCCTATTTTGTTGTATAAGTATTGATTTCCTTGATCAAGCTAGCATTTCTCTAGTTCTTTACGGATTGCATCTCATAATGTCATCGAATATAACAGTTTAAATGGCTATAGCTGATGCAAAGGTTTTGCAGCAAAACAAAACTTAGGTGGAAAAATCCAATGCATGTCTGATTATGTGGAAATATTATAAACTATAAACTACTTGTAGTTCATGCCTGAATTATGAATGAAATCAAAGTCCGGTGTGACATCAAGTGGAGCATATCCTAACATTCATGCTCCACAAATGATGAGCTTATACAAGCAGTTTTCCTGAAAAAGGATGTTAATTCATCTAGAAAGAAAACATGGTAGGGAAGATTAACAGCTTTAGGCATAGGCATACCAACACCTAACAACATACATCATGCTTTATGTCACTATCCGTAAAACGTTACAACATTCATGCTTCACGAACTATGAGTTTATACAAGAGAATTTCAAGAAGAACATTTTAATAAAATATAACAAACTTTCGGCATACCAATACATTTCACGTGTATCCGACGCCTAATAACACATATCAAAACACCGTATAAAAAATAAACTAGTGATTTAACTTTCAAATGAGTAGTGAGTAATCTAAATAAAAACCACAAGAGATAAGGTGGTGTATATAGACATTCAACAAAACCTAAAGCCCCTCTTCTGAAATATCAGATTAGTCATCTATAATTCTCTCTTTCTTTCTTGTAAGTTATTACCACCTGCTCAAATATCTCTAACTCTCCTCTTTGTACTCTTGTTCTTCCATTTTCTCACATCATCAAAATTCCTGACCATTCATACAAAATTCCCAAAATCTAACCCCAACCCTTTTCAATTCACACTCTCTTCCCCTCAAAGCTCACTTCTTTACCCCATTCCACATGAACCCATAAAAACCCCCAAATCTCTCATCTTCCAATTTTTCTTCGCCGGAAAAATTAACAATGGCCGCGGCGGCGCTCCGGTCCAAACCCTCCCGCGAAACGGCGTCGCAATTCCGCTACTTCTTCTTGAACTACATGCACACGGGTCGGGTCGCCAACTCCCACTGCGTCTACCGGACCAAATCCGACGACTTGTTCGTCAACACTCCCTACCACTTCACGGCGTTCAGGCCGGTCTCGCTTTCCGGCAACCTGAAGGACAGCCGGAGCGGCGGCGGCGACCGGAGTTGGGGGCAGAGGCTGAACGGGAGCGGCGTTGTGGCGACGTATGGGGACCCGCCGGAGGTTTGGTCCGGCGACGGGATTGTGGTTCGGGGCGGGCCGGGGTCGGATGTGGTTAAGGGCGGTGGCGGTGGCGGCGGTGGTGCGGCGGGGGGTGGTGGCGGTGGAGGGTTTGATTCGAATGGGAAGGATGGGTGTTGGGGTGGGTCTAATTTAGGGGGTAGTTTTCCGACGCCGAAGGAGATTTGTAAAGGGCTTGATAAGTTTGTGATTGGGCAAGAGAGAGCTAAGAAGGTGAAGGAGTACTTTTTAGTGTTTTTGAGTTTTTTCGAGTTTTCGGAAAGTTTTTATGTTTGTGTAGCTTTGTTTGTGATGTTTTGAGTGTTGAATGTGTTTTGCAGGTACTGTCTGTTGCTGTTTACAATCACTATAAGAGGATATACCATGAGTCGCAGCAGAAGTGGTGAGCTCTCGTTATCCTTTTGTGTATTTGTGTTTTGTTTTCGAGTATTTTGGAGCTTGGATGTTAGCATAAGAGCAGTTTGTGTTTCTGGCTTTTGTTGTAAGTAAGCTGAGAATTGGAGTTTTTGATTAGTTTTGTTTTCGTGATTTGAATTTTTGACATGCTGTTGTGTTGGATGTTAGGTCTGCAGGAGATTCGGGTAATAAGGCTGATGCCATGAATGACGATAGAGTGGAGCTTGAGAAAAGTAATATTCTTGTTATGGGGCCAACAGGATCAGGTAATTTAGAATTATCCATGTCTTTAATCATCTAAGTAGTTTTCAACTGTGTTGGACTGGTGAATGATCTATGAGCTTTTCTATGCATAATGTATGATTTCTATGAGGTCTCGAGAAAACTTTGAGATACCTTATGTCTGATTTGCATGTATTTTGTAATAGAGATGCACGTATCTGTCTGACATATTTTTCTGGGTTCGATGTCTCACTTGTTCTTTAATGCTCTTTCAAGGACAGGGAAGACACTACTTGCTAAAACATTGGCACGATTTGTGAATGTCCCCTTTGTCATTGCAGATGCAACAACATTAACTCAGGAAAGTTTTGTTCTTCTTTATTATTTTTCTGTAATTGAATGTCATTTTTGCAGTGTCATTTGTCTATTTGAGATTTTATAGTCTATATGTATTATTCAGCCTGTATACTTTGTTGCACACAATGCTGGCCTTCATGGTCTGAAGGAAACATTGAACATTACACCTTTTTTTCTCATGGTTGTCTCAATTTCTGCTGCTGTGAAACTAGAGTTAGTAGGGATTCAACATGCAATTTTTCTGTCATTCTGATATGGTCATGAATCATTTTGTCACATGCAGGCAGGATATGTGGGGGAAGATGTGGAATCGATTCTTTACAAACTTCTATCGGTATGTATTACAAGCATATTCTATTCACATCCATCTTTTTTTTTTAATGTATTTAGGCTATTATGGAAGCATCTTCCGTACCTTCAGTTTGTTCTTGTATCTACGTCATTCTATGCTATTTATCTTTCATTAAATTCTATGAGAAAAGTAAAGCTGTTTGAATTGTTTCAATGCCATAATTCTCATATGAGTTTGCATGAAAGCTCTTTGCCCTATGTTACCGTTTTGATTTAAAATGACTTGCTGCTTTATCATCCAGAATACTTTGGAGCCTACACATTCTATTCTTATTTTGGACTCGGTTAATGTATCTGTATCGGGATTCTATCGCAGGTTGCTGATTATAATGTGGCAGCTGCACAACAGGGAATTGTTTATATCGATGAAGTTGACAAGATTACCAAAAAGGTTCATTTACCCTCTCTTTATATCTCTATCCCCCTTCCCCCTTCCAACCTCTCTCCCTCTCTCTATCCAGTTTACCACTCCTTTATGTCTGCCTACATTAGCTCCTCTTTTACAGGCTGAGAGCCTAAATATCAGCAGAGATGTATCTGGAGAAGGTGTTCAACAAGCATTACTAAAGATGCTGGAAGGGACAGTAAGTGAACAGTAACATAATCGGTTTTAGTTTTAATTCTAGTTAGCTAGTATTCATTTGAAAAGAATATAATCCATAGGGATATTTTCATTGATTGTATTTCTGATATGAGGAGTTCCTTCTGATCTTAGGTTGTAAATGTTCCAGAAAAGGGAGCTCGAAAGCATCCAAGAGGTGAAAATATTCAGGTACAAGCATTGCATTACAAGTTATATGCCTCATCAACCTACATACTGTAGTAGAATTGCTTATTTACTATCTCATGTGTACAATCATATCTCGATCACCATAAGCTTAGCCAAGCAATAACATGTTATACTTGAAATCACTTCATCATCTTGTTTTCTTTGCTTATTTCCTGTTTCTTCAACCTTCACAGATTGATACAAAGGATATTCTTTTCATATGTGGAGGTGCCTTTATCGACTTAGAGAAAACCATCTCAGAAAGGTTATCCCATCCTGACATTGCAACTATGCTATCTTTTGTTGTCTTCCTTATCTATCTGGAGTGCTCATTTCTCTTTTGCTTCCCCACAGACGCCAAGATTCGTCTATTGGGTTTGGTGCTCCAGTTAGGGCAAACATGAGAACTGGTGGTGTTACAGATGCTGTGGTTACGTCATCCTTATTAGAGATCGTAAGTGCCCATCAGTCTTGAGTAGCAGGAACTTATAGCTATTTCCATATTTTGATAAGACTACTTCTTCAGGAGTATCATGCTTCATTTTAGAAATTTAAACTGTGAACTGTCTTTTGACAGGTTGAAAGTAGTGACCTTATTAGATATGGATTGATACCTGAATTTGTTGGGCGGTTTCCTATCCTTGTCAGCTTATCTGCACTAACTGAAGATCAATTAGTTCAGGTATATGTTGCATTCTTTTTCTTCTATAGGGGAGTCCACCTATACTGTATATATAAAGTACATTTTTTTTATTGCACTAACTGAAGATCAATTAGTTCAGGTATATATTGCATTCTTTTTTCTCTTTAGGGGAGTCCACCTATACTGTATATATAAAGTACACTTTTTTCATCAAAAAAGTACATTCTATATGTTCCTTACTGGCAAGTATGTTCTGTAGGTTCTAACGGAGCCCAAAAATGCCTTAGGGAAGCAATACAAGAAGATGTTCCAAATGAATGACGTAAGCAATTCTTAATTGGCTGATACTCACTTGAAGAATTACCTTTTTTTTTTTTTTTTTTTGTAAATAAGGAATTACCTTCTTTAAAACCATGTTGATTGCAATCTTTGTTTCCTCACTTCCTTTGCAAATCTGCTTCTTTTCTACCTGTATTTATGCTTTACTTCTCTCAGGTCCGACTGCATTTCACCAAAAGTGCCTTGAGGCTAATCGCTAAGAAAGCAATATCAAAGAACACTGGGGCTCGTGGATTAAGAGCAATTTTAGAAACTATATTAATGGATGCCATGTATGAGGTAAGGCCACTTCTCTTTTCTGTTGCCATCTCAGCATGTTACTATTTGGAAGGGATTGGGGTAAATAACTCAACACTGGAATCTGGGGAAAGGGAAATGTGATGAAGTACTTATTTGCCATCATAGGTATTAGAATACAACTTTGGCAGCATTTGACTTCACTTGGAAACCAAGTGAGGCTCCCAAAGCAGACTGCCAATGAACTGAAGTAATATTCTTTTCTAGTATTTGGTTCCAAAGAGTAAATAATCACTAATTGGACTCTTCACTCTGCAGATTCCTGATGTTAGAACTGGTGATGACATAATAGATGCAGTTGTAATTGATGAAGAAGCCGTTGGAACTGATGGTCAAGGTTGTGGAGCGAAAATCCTTTATGGTAAGGGTGCATTGGATCGCTATCTTTCACAAAATAAAGAGAAGGATGTCCAGGTATGTAACTTATCCACATAACGAGTTTAATTCAGCTTTCAGATTACTCCCCACAGACATTAAAATGCTAATAATGCCTTGCTCTGTCATGCAGATTGCAACCACTGAAGGGTCTGATGTAGAGCCTGAAGGGGAAGCCGAGCTATCTTCTGTTGTCGCTAGCATGTAACTTTATAAGTGGAAAGAAACTTATTTGTATCGCAATCTTGTACATATCAAACATTTATTTAATAATTCATATAAGGCTCGTTGTGTACAAACTCCTCACAAAGGGTTGGGCTCCAGAGCTGTACAGGATAGTTTATAGTAAAACGATTGTTTCTTCCACTTTCAGCTCACCGGAAACCTCAGAAAGATCGTGTATAGTGTATTTGATTGTTTCATTGCTTTGATCTTTCGACATTGTTACTACCTATCTCCGGAAACCTCTTCACAAGTGTTAACTTCCTTGATATCGATCTTCTTGAATGTCTTCCAAGTTGTCGCCGGCAACTTAAGTTTGACTCGATGCCGGCAACCACAATTTGACTCAAATTCGGGTCAGTCTGTCTTGTTATATCTCTCACGCTTTCATCCTCTATCAGTTTGAACAACATAGTCTTGCAAGTCAAGTTCTCAACATAACCACGTTTTAATGTGGTTAGTTATCGTACTTTCCTCATTAACCTTAAACTAAATGTCCTCGAACCAAAAAGGGTACGTACCAGACCTTAAAAAACCGCAATAAACAAACACACCAATAAGAACCCACCACAGCCGTCGGATTCCAATCCTGCTTGATCAACGGCCAGCCTTATCTCTCTCTCCTCTCCCCTTGTCTCTGAGAGAGAGAAGGAGGAGGAAGAAAAGAACCTCCTTTTTTTCTCAAACAAGAAGAAGGGGGGTTGGGAATCCCCATCTCAATCCAATCCTCCTCCCCCTCCCTCCTTTTCTCTAATCCTGAATTGACCCAGATACAGAAACTCAGGGAATTTTGATACCCAGAAATCCAATTTTGATTTCATGTGATTTTGATCCCAAAGTTTCAATTTTTTTGAAGGAATTGGGTTTTGAATTTTGAAAGGTGAGGTCTTTGGGGAAAGGGATGGACTTGGAGAGCATAGAGTGTGTGTCATCCTCAGATGGTCTTGATGAGGATGAGATCCATCAACACCTTCACAACAACATCAACAACCCTTCTCATCAGCACCACCATGACTTTTCTTCTTCCAAGCCCAGAAGCAATGCCGCCGGAAATAACAACGCCGCCGGGATTCCGGGCGCTACAGCCATTGCTCCGGCCACCAGCGTTCATGAGCTGCTGGAATGTCCTGTGTGTACGAATTCCATGTACCCACCAATCCATCAGGTAGTTTTTTTTGTCTCTGTTTCTTCTGCATTTTGGTTTTGAATTTGGATGTGAATTTCAGGGTGGTGTTTAACCTATTGCTTGCATTTTGGGTTGTTTTGAACTTTTGATTGGATTGGAGTGGTCATTTTGAATTGGAGGTTTGAATTAAGTGACTAATTTGATGTATTTGTGCTTAATTTCTATTGGAAATAGGATTTTGGTGGACTTAGAACCGGGATTTGAGTCAAATGTTGTTTTAGAAATGTATATGGATTGATTTTAGGGATGGGGTTGTTATGATTTAGATGATGTGAGCAATGCTTTATTAGTATTCAAAGAGGTGGAATTCAGTTGCAAGTCCATGACACTGCAGGGAGGGCTGTTTCTCGGGGCACATATATTTTGGAATGTGCTGATCCTGTATGCAGTTTGATTATAGATGAAGTAGCATGAATTCGTATGACACTAGAGTAGCTAGCCTTTTTCTTTCATGATCTACTTTGCATGCATATGCCCATTTTATCTGATCTCAACTGTGTGCCATAGTTTCCTTGCATTTACTTGAGGTGTGTATCATTTCATATTGGTAATGTTATGGCAATGTGGATATTCTGTTGATTTTGCTAATTCATTTGAGCTAAACTTACATTAGGTGTGGTTCTTAATGTAACTCTTATAAGATGTATCCTTTTTCTTAAACCAAATTTGCCTCTTTGCAGTGCCACAATGGACACACACTGTGTTCCACATGTAAAACAAGGGTCCACAATCGCTGCCCCACCTGTAGGCAGGAGCTTGGAGATATTAGGTGTTTAGCGTTGGAGAAGGTGGCTGAGTCCTTGGAATTACCCTGCAAGTTTTACTCCTTGGGATGCCCGGAAATATTTCCTTACTACAGCAAACTAAAGCATGAATCAGTGTGCAATTTCAGACCATATAATTGCCCATATGCTGGATCAGAGTGCTCTGTTGTTGGGGATATCCCTTTCCTGGTTGCCCATCTTAGAGATGATCACAAAGTAGACATGCACACAGGATGCACATTCAACCATCGCTATGTAAAGTCAAATCCCCGGGAAGTAGAGAACGCCACTTGGATGCTTACAGTAAGTTTCATATGTCCATCTATATCTTTTGATTGGTTTTTCAACAGAGAATGTGTCTCTTCAAAGTATATTTATACTCCACATTGTTTCTACATTTGGTGATTTATTTTAAGGGTAGAGTTAAAAGTACCTAATAGTGAAAATGTAATTCATGTATACATAAGCTGACAAGAACTGGAGACTAGGTAGAATGCAGTATTCTCATTGTAATGTGTGTCAGTACCAATCTGTTCGGTCACTTGGAGAACTATGGTGAGGAACTATATTTATTGGCCAATGGATCAATTAGTGATCAATCTTTCACTTTTCATATTCTTTCTAGAATGCATATCAGGTCAAACTCAAATCAAAGTTTTCTTGTTTTTTGGCAAAAGAAGTTGTGTTAACTTGATGCAAAAATCCTGTGGTTATTTCCCCTTTACCCCTATCTCGTTGTTGATGATAATGCCTTTGTCAAACTGGAATTGATCAAAACCCTTTATTGGTGAGTAATTGGAGGAAATGGTCCACAGGCAATATATCACATACTGAGTAGCTTTTGTCAAGGACTGCCTGTCTTCTACTCGTATACTTTGGTTAACTTATTTATACCTGAACCTTATGAACTTCATCTGCTTTCCCTTTCAGGTCTTCCATTGTTTCGGTCAATACTTCTGTCTTCATTTTGAAGCGTTCCAACTTGGTATGGCTCCTGTTTATATGGCTTTTCTACGTTTTATGGGTGATGAAAATGAGGCTCGGAACTACAGCTACAGCCTCGAGGTTGGAGCAAATGGCAGGAAACTCATATGGGAGGGCACCCCAAGAAGTGTCCGGGATAGCCACCGGAAGGTGAGAGATAGCCATGATGGTCTCATTATCCAACGAAACATGGCTTTATTTTTCTCTGGAGGAGATAGGAAGGAGCTTAAGCTGAGAGTTACTGGGAGGATATGGAAGGAACAGCAAAATCCAGATGCTGGAGTGTGCATACCAAACTTATGTAGCTAAGACTGATGATTTTGGAAGTTTACATTTTGTTGTTTGAGACACTGTTGTGTGTTGTACCTGTGCCAACTTGTTCTTGTTATGTCGTACCTGTGCCGTTCTTGGTATGTTGTACCTGTGCCGACTTGTTGCTAGTACGTCGTACCCACGCCAGCTTGTTTCTGGTATGTTGTAATGGACTGAAGTCTCAAGGTTTGGAAGTTTTCAGCTTAATAAATTGTATAATATGCAGGCTTTCTTTCCTTTTCAATTTGCTAGGGAATATTGCCATCAAGGCATCAACATGCTGTTGAATCAGGTCAGGAGTGATGGCTAACATAATTCAAGTAACTCTGCGCCATCCTTCTCTTCTAACTTTTAAGCAATGCCATCTGTCATTTGACACCCCTGTTCCTTTATTTAGTGTAGGAATGAGAGAAATCAAGCTAAACAAGACTTTTGCATTAAGAAATAGCTAATCGGTAGCCATTGAAACAAGTATAACCACCCAAATTGAAATCAACACGTTAGGCGGATGAAGTAGTAATTCAAACTTCAAAACAAGATTGATGGACACCTATGTAATTGAGCTGCAAGACTTGTGTAATTATTCTGGTCTAGTACTAGTAACTAGAGCTCACAGAAGCTTGTTAACATATAAGGTATCAAGTAGACGAGGCATGCATTACATATTGAAACACCAAAACATATTAAAGAAGAATACTTAACCAAATGCTTAACTGGACTGAGTCTGAGATTCATGTAGCAGTCTTGAAGAACTAGCAAAGCCAGATGATGTACTTAAGCGAGGCCAAGCTTGGAACAAAGAGCATAATATAACTCATGTGCATCGGCATATCATCATCCTCAATGGCGCTTGTTAGCATACCAGCAACCTCAATCTTCTCAATGGCGCTGGTTCCAGGAGTGTAAGCCATCAGATCCGTGGGAAATCCATAACGATCCAGGATTCTTATTTTCATAAAGAGCTTGTGTAAATATCAACGGTCGTATTGTACATGACTGACATGAGTCTCCAACAACATCAAACTCTCTGCCAAGACTCTTTAACACCTTATTTCTTCATCAGCCAAATCACAACATGCTCGTTACCAACAGTTAGGCAGAGACAGCCTCCGAGAACTCCAAACTCGGTTTGAAGGTGATCAACAATAGATTTTCTCAAAGCAGGAACCAGCTGAAACTCTCGGAACCGCTCAGTTTTCAGTGTCGAATGCACGAATCAAATAACTGCTGAAGTCACCAGAAAGCCAATGAAGGGAACCATTCAAATAAACCATATTTTGTGCCGGCCAACCAGGATTCTTCTTACAACTTCCAACGCTTCTCCAACTCTTGGAGCCAACAGTCAAAACCATTGCCCTCGTTTTATCAGATCTTGTGTCTGGTTTCAAGATAACAAGTAGTTTATACACACGGCTGATGAGACTAAACCCAAACCCAATGGCAAGTAACATTTCATGTCTTTTAACGTTCTTAAGCTTTTGGGAGACCTAAAGTCTCACGAGTAATGGGTTGCATGAGGTAGAATGTACGTTGTCTTCCATGTAAGTATCACTAGGGCATGACCAGCTGGTCCTATACAATAATATACTTTGTCTCTTAATGAGGAGCTTGTAGTCCAATTTGGTGTTCTTCATATTCCACACATACGAAAGCTCTCAAAAAATTGATGTAGATGGAATGGACTAACATTATTAAGCAAGGTTGCGCATCAAGTGTCGACACATAATCTGCTCTAGTGATAAACTCCAAACAGCTACAACACGACGTCCTACCATGCATCTATTTTATTAATTTCGCATCATTTTTTTTACGTGTTTGTTTAAAAACTTTTTTTTTTGACAAGTGTGTTTGTTTAAAAACTTGAACGAATGAAAATAGTTCAATTCATACAATAGTTACAAAATGGTAGTTCAATATACAACTGGAATATTGGTGAGCTGAAAGAGACTGAACAAATAAATTTTTGATAGATGGAATGGAGTTGACAAAGAATGTGGCTATGGAATGAGAGACTACTCATTCATCTTGATTTTTTACACTAATTAATGAATCATTAACAATAATCCCATTCATAAACTGCATGAGGTCATGACCTCTAGTGTGGACCGTGTATTAGGCATCTTCCAAACCTAGATCAACGCTTCAATTTAATTAACTCGAGGGATTAATTATTGATATAATTTTCGTTTAATACTATATCGATCAGACGCTTAAGAATATATTGGAATATTCTTGAACCTAATTCATGATAGGAAAAAATTCAGTTTACTATCCTGAATTTTAGGTCTAAAATCAGTGTGATACCTCATCTTTTTTTTTAATCAGTTTCATACCTAAACTTTCAAAATGACATCAATCTCGACTAAAATGACTAAAATAGCCCTGGTTAATCTTTTTACCCTCTCTCTCTTTCCCTACCTCCAAATCCACCACATGGCCGGCGCCGGCATCCACCCTTACCACCAGCAATGGGCCCCGACGGCAGCCTCTTCTCCTCCCCCTGCCGTTGCGACGGCTCTGCCAGAGAGAGAGAAAGAGAGAGAGAGGGTAAAATGATTAACTAGAGCTATTTTAGTTATTTTGGTCGAGATTGATGTCATTTTGAAAGTTT
>NC_020497.1:21472600-21473388 GCF_000184155.1 Fragaria vesca subsp. vesca | reverse complement strand
ATCTCGAATGTCTTCGTTTTGAGCGGAAGAATGGATGTCCATGAGAATTTCTCAAAATTTGGACCATTATATCTCTTCCAGGTTGACCAATTTGGTCAAACCAAAGCCTATATGAGTCGGTGTCCCAAATATCATGTTTGGCGACAACATGGGATTCGATATTCGAATCGTAGTGACATACAGTTCACTACATTGACTCATGAATTTCTCCAAGATGCGCTTCAGTTCGCATTCTTGAGGAGGTATACACAAAAGAATTCTTGTTCATTCTCACAATGTGTTTTCAAATGAAAACCATTAGCATGAATGTCTTTAAAGCTCAACATAATTCCTTAGAATGTTGTGGATAGTTCCACTATCTGCGAAGCACTCA
Organism: Fragaria vesca subsp. vesca; assembly: GCF_000184155.1. Lineage (NCBI taxonomy): Eukaryota > Viridiplantae > Streptophyta > Magnoliopsida > Rosales > Rosaceae > Fragaria > Fragaria vesca. The sequence continues at coordinate 21,473,015 of NC_020497.1, read as the reverse complement.
ATGTCTCTATGAGACATAGCTACAAGGAGTAGATAGGCGAGTAAATAGTTCTACTTGAACCATTTAGAAGGATTGAAAGAAGCTACGAAAAGCTGCAATCCCGAGAGTGCATACAAATTTCAGCGCAGAATGACCTTTGCGCACTAAAACAGCCATAACTTCTTCGTTAAAATAGATATGGACGAACCGTGAAAGGTTCTGAAAACTAGACTCATAGAGCTTTCCAATGATATAAATCTCACTGTCTGGTTCGTCCGGAGCTGTTCAAAAAGCTCAAACGAAGTTGACTTTCCAGAAGGGACAGATTGCTGTTTTTCGCAGATTTGGCATGTGCGAAGCTGTGAAGCTTGCAGGTGGCGTGTAGGCTTTTGCCTTAGCCAAAAGTGACGTGTGTATGATCAAAACCAAGTCCTTT
>NC_020497.1:21343890-21472152 GCF_000184155.1 Fragaria vesca subsp. vesca | reverse complement strand
GAGAAACGCTCCATGAGTGCATTCCACAGTACTTTGTGGTCATTACTTTTTGCACAGATTGCCATTGAAGGCTTTTGTTGATGTGGCATCTCGGCATCTAGGCTTGTTAGCCTGGGGGTCAAAACTTGTGGTTTAATCCTTTCCAATGAAAGGTTCCACAGATACCAAGCGAAGATCCGCCTTAGGCATCTAGTACGTCAAAACTCAAAGGAGCAGAATGTTACATTGCTCTTGCATATAAAACCAAGCTGTTATGAGACTCGATAGAGGTCACAAACGATGCTTTTAATGGTTTGTCCTTCGGATTGATCATACACAATCTGGAAAAGCCGCGAATTGATCAAACAAAATTCGGAAAAAGGCCTCGGATTGATCAAACACAATCCGGTGAAAGGTCGGGGTTGATCAAACACAACCCGGACAAAGAAACAAGAGTGATCAAACACACTCTTGACCCGCGAATAAATTCTGGGATTTGGGTACCTGCACGCACAAAATCTCAAGCATAGAATGGAGATGGAGAAGGGAGGAAAGGATTTTATCCTCCCCGAGTTATTGAACTTGGAAAAGTTTAAGGTTTCAAAAAACATACCTTTCTAGAGGCTGCCGAGAGGAGAAATAACGTTTCGCCTACTTATACTTCGAATTTGGGGCTGAAAATTTGATAGGAGGAGCAGCACTGGATGGGGAAGCTGCTATCAAAATTTCAGGTTGATCGGAGTAAGGGAAGGTGGTGAACCGGTGGTCGATAGCGGCGGCGGTCTGGAATCTTCCGGCGGCCGGTTCGGAGACTTTCCGGCCGGTTCTCAGGGTGAGACCGGCGGCGTTGGATCCGGGGCGGAGAGAGCTTTTTAGGGATATAAAATTCTGGCGGAGGGCAGTCGGAATTTTGGTCGGAAATCGGGAAAAACAAGGCTGCCCGATTTTAGGGTTTGAAAAACAAAAGGTGGGCTATTGACTCTAGGGTTAGAACAAAGTGCATGATAACGTGATAAAGGATAAAGTGTAGAGACAAAGAGATAGCAAGAGAATTATCATCTTATTCATTGATAGGTGCCCTTTATATAGGGAATTACACAATACCAATATGGTAAGGATATGAATACATAGATCTAGTCTAACTACATATCCTATTGGCATAAGGTCAAAGCACACATAGAGAATATCCTAAAACGGTATTGATGATTTGAAGTTGAGATATAACAATAATTGAAGTTGGAGATACTAATAATGGTGAGAAAAATTGGGGCTTCATTAATAATTCTACATGCGTAACAGTGTAGCACAGGCTTCAAAAGAGACTAAAAGGTTCATGGAGTTTTGGAATTATATAGAAACAGGTGAGTTGAAAGAAAGTGACTCAGCGTATCCATCTGATTAAAAATAAAATGACAAATTTTGATCGAGTTCTTGAAGTGTTTGATGAAACACATGTAATTGAGATATCAGTTTGATTAGTTTACAAATGTGAAGTATCGAATGGAGCACATTTCAAAGTATTACAATTACTTGGAGATACTAAGAATGGTGATTCAAATTGGTACGTATAAACATTATAATACCTATTAATATATACATATGGCTAACCTTGTCAAACTTGCCAACTCATCCCTATGCGGTTTTGAGATTACTTGAGAATTAAAGAACTACAAGGAACACCCAATTTAGAAGTCGCAAACTCGCGATATGACAATGAGGGTGTGACTTGTTAGGTATTTAGAATAAACGATATTGTGGATGTCACGTCACGTATTTAGTTCTTATGTACGTCTTTAGATAACATAGATATAAACGTTGTGTGTTAAGAGATACATGGTGGTTATGCTATAAAAGACGAGCATCACACAATTAGGGCAGGACTAGATAGGGAACTACCCCGGCTTCGTTCATTATTGATGTAAAGGAGAGGTGTTTGTTTAAAGTAGGGTAATGTCATGTTCTTAGATGTTCTTCTTATCGATAGATTGTCATGTTGGATGTTAGAATCTAAACAGCTTTGCATATATGATCAAGAGCATTATGGATTCATGTTATATACATGTTGTGTTCTGGTTGATTTTTGGCAGAATTATATTATTTGTTAGTGGAAAAGGCCAATTTTTATACAAGACAGCCCAACTACTCTGGCTTCATATATACATGCATGACGTAGAACAAATAGCAAATCACTCTTTAAGAGCAAGTCCAACAGTTTCTTTATATTTTCTACATAATAGGGAAGCAAAACTCAAAATCTCTAAAAATTTTGTATACCAAATCCAACAGTTTCCCTATTTTAAAGATTCAAATATTTATTATAACAACAATTCTCACTTATTATAATATAATAATAAGTATAAAAATATAAAAGTTTATTTTTTAGAATAAATTATGTTTTATTTTTTATTTTTGAGCCTTGAAGAATGTGCAACATTCAATTCTTCTTTCCCTAAATATTTTTAGAGAATCTGTAAATATAGGGAAACAAAGCTTCTTTTTCATCTCTTTCCCTATTTTAGGGAATGACATAGGAAGACTGTTGGAGTGGAAAATGACCTCATATTCTTCAAAATAGAGAAAATCAAAGAATTTAGGGAATCTTGGACTTGCTCTACAAAAGTGAGTACGATTATAGATGTGAACTGAAGTTTTCTTATAGTACATATTAAGTTTAGTGTATATACTTAGAATGTTCAAATGCATGAAAGCTAGGAGCAATGATGAGGTCAGGATTTTATACTACGGTGGGCTATAATTTTTTTTAATGTACGCGAATTAATTAATGTTAAAAATGGACTAACTCTAACAATATGCGTGCTAAATTCCAATTTTGTAGCGTTTTGAACTAAATTTTGGTGAAAAATGTATGTTTTATTTTAAATTTGAGATGGGCTACTGTGTGCAGCTACGCCTTTAGCTAAGAGATCGATTTAATTTGTCCATCTTTACTAAACTTTCATGCACTCAGCTTTCTTTTTCTCTTTTTTCATGTAGTATATAGCATTTTATTTCATTTAGTGCTGAGTATAATATGTAGTATGATAAAATATGTAACGGCGTTAAGAGATCAAAATGTATTCCATGTTTGCTTATAATGTACCGTATCTTTACTTCTATTGGAACGACTGTTTTACACAAGTTTTACGTGTGTCATTTCTTTTTCACAAACTATACTTTACAAATACCTTAAATAACGCGCAACAACTAGATCATCAATTCATCATTGTAACTTGAATATAACTTAGAACAATTTTTTTTTTTCTTCTCCTAAACCGATCTATGAGACCTTTCTAACACTTCTCAATGTTGTTAACTACATATACCAAAGTAGTTTCTCAAGTTCAGGTGCTCTGATGTATCACCGGCTATATGATCTCCAGCATGCAAATTAGTTCCCTTTCGGGTAATTTCTCCAAAAAGAAAATACTAAAACGATAGCAAGTAAAAGTTTTTTTTGTACTATTATCAAAATACGAAAGAGTCCGAACCTTTAAGCAGACACAAGCGGATCGGCTTAAAGTTGAAAGCTACACAAAAGCGCTTATTTTAAAAGTTGAAGCAGAGAGAAGAGAAGCAGCCCCAGCCCCAGTTGGCGAACGTTGAAAGAGAGAAAGAGACGTGTTCAGCCCCATGTTAAAACGAAGCTGAGAAAACCAAGATTTTCACACTCTCAAAGACAAACGTTTTGGACTCGAAACAAAGAGAAGAGGCTCATCTATACCAGTAATTATATCGAACCCATCTTGGGATTCTTGCACCAAAGCTGTCATTCACAGGTCCAGCTTCTCATATTTCTTCTCTGAAGAGATTGGGTTATGTTTTTGATGTTCTTGGATTGAAGTTTATGTTTTTGGATTCTTTTTCTTTGGAAAGGTTCGATCTTTGAGGCATTTGTGTTGTCATTGGAACTGGGTTTGGCTCGGTTTTGGCGTTTGGTTCGCAGTTACATTGGTTTTGGGCCTTTTGGCTTTGATTGTGCAGAAAGTTCATGAAAAGATGAAGATTATGTTTTTTGTTTTACATTCTATGGTATTTGTGTTATGGATTCGTTTAGTTTTTCTGCATTTTCTGTGTGTTTTATAAATGGAATCAGCTTCAGAACATGTTTCTCTGTGTGAATTCACCTTTTTTCTTGTTCAGTAACTTATCAAGTTTATGGCTTTGAACAGAAAGAAACTAAAAGCACGAGTCTTTCTTTTTTTGTTTAGTCACTTATCTTTCAGATTTATGTCATCAGCTTGGGTGAATTCACAGTTTGACATTTGCCACTATTTGAAAAAAACAATGTAATGCCTTTTGAGATTTGCTTCCCAGAATATGGTTATTCAAGGTCTGTGGCCCCAAACAAAATGGGATGGGAAATTAATAGAAGTTCATCTCTACCTTGATATCTCTATGTTTGTATTGATAGCTTTAAGTTGCTTGAATTTACATACTGTAATTTGGAAATTAGTAGGGGAGGTGGATCTGCTAACATAAGGTTATTGCCTTATTGGTATAGGGTGTTTTAATAATAGATGAAAATCATTGGATTATTGGAAGATTATGAAATTTCCACAACAGCTTTGTATTCACTCCTTTAAATATCAAAGACTTGTTAGGTCCCACAAATAAAGAAAGACGAGTGTGCACTACAAATAAGTTGCTTGATGAGTTTTACAGAAATTGTGCTGATTTTCTGTGTCTGATAGAATAGTTGTACGGTTGTACCTTCATGCCCTTCTTTCTTTGATTGTGCTTCTACAAATGGAGACCCAAGGCACTCACAATTGGTCTTACTGATTTTCAGGATTTCTGTGAGTGAATTATGTTTTTGTGTTAATGGGCTGCTATTGTTCAAAGCCAGAGAAAACTCCGGGCTATGAGGACCCTGTAGTTCTTGCTGCTGAAACACCTTGTAAGCTATCTCTATCACCTTTGTACTGCAACTTGCTCATCTGCATCATAATCATATTTGTCATGAAATGGCTTAGGAAGCCATAACTAGTCTTAACATTTCTTTTCCTTCTCCATCTGCCACTTTGTTGTGATAAATTAATAATCTGAAGTCAAAACTGGGTAATCATTGTGGTAAACTATGCATATATATACTGGAAGATAGAACATGGTCTACTATGGTATTAAATGTTAAATACGGGGGTAAAAGTTTCAGATAAGAACATGGCTCCTACTTTTTTGACAAAGTGCAGTTCCCCCTATTAACAGAGCGCACTTTAGCTGTTTCACCCTACTGAGAAATTTCATTTTATCCATTCCACCCTAATGAGAAAGTCCACTTTAAACGATTCACTCATATATATGACCCTGTGATATTTGAAAAAATCAAAAAATTCCACACCTTTGGTGCCTATTGAGAAAGATTGCTTTGCCTACATAAGTTTAACGAGAAGCATATCATAAGATTTATATAGGAGCATCATTAGTTAAGACAGAACCAAGGTCTTGGCTCTTTACAGCTGAATATTTCTTAACAGTTGCATACCACAAAAGACATAGATTAGACCACACCTCCTGACTCATAGTTACTTATTATGATATTAGTTTAGCCAAAATGGAAATATGAAAATTTGATTTTTAAATTTTTTTCTTTGTTGCAGTTACAGTGAGTGAAGTAGAAGCCTTGTATGAGCTTTTCAAGAAATTGAGCAGTTCTATATATGATGATGGGCTCATCCACAAGGTAGGTTAGCTAAAATGTGAAATAATTTCAACCTCATTCTTTATCTCCAATCTGTTGTGAAATTTTGATTTTTTATGTACAGTGACTGATATTGCATTTATCCATCTTTCTGAACAGGAAGAATTTCAACTAGCGCTCTTCAGGAACCAAAATAAGAAGAATCTTTTTGCAGATAGGGTATGTAATGTCCGCTCCTACTCTGTTTTTGAATTGTGTTATCAGTAATATGTTTCTGGGAGTTTGATGATAAGGCAAATAAGAGAAGGGAGAGTCATATACTTGATTCCAGTTCTGGAACATCGCACTAGTAGCTATTACTGTCTACAGAAGTTAATCTTTAGGTGTTACATGTAGATTTTCGACTTGTTTGATGTCAAGCGCAATGGGGTTATTGATTTTGGAGAATTTGTTCGATCATTGGGTTTCTTTCACCCCAATGCACCTGTAGAAGACAAAATTGCATGTAAGTTTACTTTTTTCTTATAATAGGGTAATGATATCATGTTTTAAAAGTTTAGTTTCCCCTGTATGTCCAGCTGCAATGTACTTTGTTGAAAAGTTGAAAGATTGAGGGTTGATACTATCCTACTAAATCTATTATTATCTGCTAATATATGTCGGTAATACTTTTGCAGTTGCGTTTAGACTGTATGATCTGAGACAAACAGGATTCATTGAACGAGAGGAGGTCAGTTTTATTTAAGCTTCTTTCTTTTAGTTCCTTCTCTTACATTTTGGTTTGTCTTATGGCAGTCATTCCTCTAAATTGTTACATGCTTTTGCATTCATCCTATGAAATAAAACAACCGTAAGTGTGGCGTAAATAAAGTCGCATTCTTCTTTCACAACTTATGGTGGTAATTTTGTTGACAGTTGAAGGAGATGGTGTTGGCACTTTTGCATGAATCAGATTTGTTACTTTCAGATGATGTAGTCGAAGCCATTGTGGATAAGGTGCATACTGATACATATAGTGACTTCAACTCTCCATGCTTGTTAAGATGAATATTATAAAGTTTTTATGTCTCTTTTTGCAGACATTTAGTGATGCAGATAAAAAAGGAGATGGGAGGATTGATCAGCAAGAGTGGAAAGAGTATGTTTTGAAGCATCCAACTTTGATCAAGAATATGACTCTACCATATCTAAAGTAAGCAATTCATCCTAAATGAAGTTGTCAAGCGTTAGATGCAAAACTTAGAATTGTTGACTTTTTATCGTCTACATAGCAGTTAATGGTAATGTTTCTGCTCCACATTTCTAATGTTCTTCTGTTTTTCAGGGACATAACACTAGCTTTCCCTAGCTTTGTAATGAGTTCTGAAGTTGAAGATTATGAAATGTGAGGATTCCATGGAGTCGTTAAGAATTTCATGTGCCAAGATGGTAATTGAAACGAATGACGACACTCCATTGAAGCTACTCACGTTTACAATGATATCTTTAGTTTATGAAGAACCCATGAAGCACGGCTCACAGATAAGCCAACTCATCCGCAAGTTGCGTTTCTGAGTCCTATCTTCAAAATCCCAACCGGTTCTTGAATTCCACTGTAGGCATGGATTAGTGTATATATCGTCCATATATGTGCAGGTGGGAGTAAAATTATATATGTAAGTCAATCTCTGCACAAAATGAGGGTTTTGTTTCAATGTTTTGTAACACCAGGAGTCCTGTGATAAGTTTATATATGTAAGTCAATCCTTGGACACAGACACATTGTCCAAGTTCTTCTCTTCCAAGATAAGGCAATGCTAGAACATTGTTTGCTGGCAATGCCATACCTTTGAAATTTGTTATTATACAAAACCATCTACCAAGGAGATAAGAACTGAGACAAGGCAGGAGTCCTTATCAATGCATAAAGAAACAAGATGGTTGAGCAAGACACAAGAAACCTCTCAGGGTTTGCAACTGTTTCAGAGTAGTCCCCTCCAGCCCAGCAAGAGGGTAGGTTACCTTCTCAAAAAGGGTCAGTTAGCATAGGAAGCCACTAATCTGATCATAGGAAGCCACTAATCAAGGCAAAGCATAACACCCCACAATCTGATCATGGCCCCCCCTCATATTTTGAATAATGGAAAAGTGGAAGTTGATGTGCTTCAACTTTCATGCTTGTTGATAAATCAAAAAAGAAAAGGCAACACATGATTAAATGGGCATGTTACCAGGTATTGGTTATGTCACAAAAGTGTTGTGTCAAATCTGCTTTCCCCGACCAATTTTTCACTTGGGTTCAAGCAGTAGTGCAATCTACTTTTCTCTCTGTCAACGTAACATCAAAATAATGAACTGCATGTTGATGATTCAGGTAACAATAAGTTAGCAACACATAATCTCTAGACTTTATAAAAGTTGAGCAATAGTAGGATTTGCAATGCTGATCGATATCTACCTAACATGTATGACGTATGCGACTGAACTATTTCAGCATACACCTTACATTAATATTACAATGAAATCAGTATATATAGTTGCACATCTTGAACTTCCAATACAACAAAATAGTATTAAAAAAAACAAAAAAAGAATCGATATTATCTTTAGACGTGATTGCTAATCAGTCACCACATGTGCTCGACTTGGTAACATTCTAGGTGTGCGACCCTCATATTTGGGTTCAAATCTCGTTGATGCTGATAAAACTTAAATCCCCAAGTTATTCTTGATGATCAGGGAAATGCAGTGTTGTGGATATGCTCTCATGATACGGATTAGAGCATCAAACCTATTTTAATTTGATTGAAAAAAAAAAAATTAGTTTCATCATGGCGCGTGCACCAAACGCGCGGTTAGATCTATCCGCATTTCAATCATTACGATTAAAACAAAAAACAAAAAACAAAAATTAAATAATGATGATTAGTGTCATTGCAAAGTAGAAGCCAACAACAAAAACAGGTAGAAGAAGAAGAAGAGATAGTCAAAATCAAAATCAAAATCCGCTTTGATTTTGATTCTCACTGATTCTCAAGCTTTCATGGCCGATCATTTCCACCTCCTCTCCAGGTCCACCTCCAAATCCATTCCCTCCTCTTTTTCCTAATTTTCTTGATTGCGATTGATTGATGTTTCCTTTCTTGTGTTCTTTGCAGCTCGCTCGCATTTGATTCGATCCAGTGGATCATAGTCTGACAAAGAATCTCTCGCCTGGTAATTTCTCCAATTTTGACTCGGATTAGAATCATAGATTTTGTTTTTGAGCTATTTAGGATCGGTGTTAGTGTGAATGAGCTGCGCTTACTTGGTTTAGAGTTTCGAATTGATTTACGCAATCGTGAAATCGGTTATATATGTTTAATTGAGTGTTTGTTTTTTGTTTTTTGTTTTTTGGATTGATATAGTGTGAATTGTTGATCGAATACCAGCTGTTATTGTAATGCAATCAGTTCATGAGAATAAGAGGAATAATTTGAAGCGTTCGAGATCATTTACTCGCGAAATGCCGGTCACGGATTGTAATATCTCACAGAAGCTTGATGACTGTATTGTTTTTCCGGTTGAGGAGATTGTGCAGCATCCTCTGCCTGGATATGTTGCTCCGGCGTCGATTAGTTTTAGTTTAGATGATAGCATTGTGACGTATCTGTTTAGTCCTGATCAGAGTTTGAATCGGAAGGTGTATGCGTTTGATTTGAAGAGTTGTAATGAGGAGGTGTGTTTTAGTCCTCCTGATGGTGGACTTGACGAGAGTAATATATCGGAGGAGGAGAAGTTGAGGAGGGAGAGGTTGAGGGAGCGTGGGTTGGGAGTGACGAGGTATGAATGGGTGAAGACAAGCTCGGCAAAGAGAGCAATCATGGTGCCATTGCCAGCAGGGGTTTGTTTCTTAATCCTTTAGAATGATCGGATGTTTTTGTTTACTCGTACATGAACTTGAGATGATCCTGTTCTAATTGATGATATGGTGTTCTGTTTATGGACAGATTTATTTCCAGGATCTTTCATGTTCAAAACCGGAGCTCAAGCTTCCAAGCACACCGTCTTCACCAATTATTGATCCCCATCTATCCCCGGATGGTACAATGCTCGGTTATGTAAAAGACAGCGAGTTGCATGTTCTAAATTTGTTGTACAATGAATCAAAACAGCTAACAGTTGGCGCTAGGGGAGATGTTTTGGTAAGTCATCTTTAATTGGTAGTTAGTAACTGTAGGTATGATCTAAATGAGTCATGTGGACGATCAGTTCTTGCTACACGTTAGACTTTTTAGAAGCATATTGTTTAATTTATATCATGATTTTATGTAACCTTAATCAATCCTAATCAAAAAAATTTTGCTAAATGTGTTCTTGTGTTTTGCTTTGAAAAGTAATATGTATATCCATTTGATTTTAAAAGCTCAAACTTCTGTAGATTAAGATGGTTGAATTTCTGGCATTTTTGTACTCTTGGTTGATATGACTCCTGTGTTTTGTGTTTTGCAGACTCATGGCCTTGCTGAATATATAGCGCAGGTGAGAAACTCATCAATTGATACTATATTTATTTCCTAGGGGATTCAGTTAAATTGTTCTTACGTTCACAGCATTATACTGATTGCAGGAAGAAATGGACCGCAAGAATGGATACTGGTGGTCTCTAGACAGCAAGTTCATTGCGTTCACAGAAGTTGATTCCTCTGAGATTCCTCTCTTCAGAATCATGCATCAAGGTAAAAGTTCTGTTGGTTTAGAAGCTCAAGAAGATCACCCTTATCCCTTTGCGGGAGCTTCAAATGTCAAAGTTCGCCTAGGAGTAGTTTCCTCTACTGGAGGTCCTGTTACTTGGATGGAGCTTCTCTGTGGGGGTACAGATCAACCAGACAATGAGGAGGAATATCTGGCAAGAGTAAATTGGATGCATGGAAATGTTCTAATTGCTCAGGTTCTGAACAGGTCTCACAGCAAGCTGAAGCTCCTTAAGTTTGATATTAAAAATGGGAAGAGAAAAGTTTTATTGGTAGAAGAACAATGCACATGGGTCAACTTACATGACTGTTTCACACCTCTAGACAAAGGACTAACCAAATCTTCTGGGGGATTTATCTGGGCAAGTGAGAAATCTGGATTCAAACATCTTTACCTACATGATGCCAATGGGACATGCTTAGGTCCTATCACTGAAGGAGAATGGGTGGTTGAGCAGATTGCTGGCGTAAATGAAGCTGCTGGTCTTGTTTATTTCACTGGAACTTTGGATGGGCCCTTAGAATCACACCTTTATTGTACCAAACTATTCACAGATGGAAGCCAACCCTTGCAAGCTCCAGTGAAGTTGACTCGCAACAAGGGGAGGCATATCGTCGTGCTCGATCATCATATGAGGAATTTTGTTGATATCCACGACTCCCTAGATTTTCCTCCAAAGGTTTTACTCTGCTCCTTGCACGATGGAAGTATCATTATGCCTCTGTATGAGCAGCCACTCACAATCCCAAAATTCAAAAGGCTTCAACTTCAGCCACCAGAGTTGGTTCATTTATGGGCTAATGATGGGTCAACATTGTATGGGGCTCTATACAAGCCTGATGCAGAAAAATTTGGACCTCCACCTTATAAAACGATGATCTATGTGTATGGTGGACCATGTGTCCAGCTTGTTTCTGATTCTTGGATAAGTACAGTTGACATGAGAGCGCAGTTTCTAAGAAGTAAAGGCATCTTAGTATGGAAGGTCAGTTTATTTTCATGTACCAACCACAACATTCCATGGTTTTCTATGTTTTCCAAGTTCTTAGTTTAATATGTTTTATAATGTAATAGTAAGTGTCAGTATAGAACTTATAATTGCATATGAAGAAAAACTCCCTCATTTAAAATCCAACTGCTTACATGTTTTATAAAGGATTTGGAAGCTGAAAAGTATGGCTAATGTTGGAAGGACATCTTGATCTTCAAAAGGGTTTAAAATATGATGAGAAAAGTTATCTGAACTATCAGGTATAGATTTAAGCTGACTGTTTTGACTGTTCCCTTGATTACAGTTGGATAACAGAGGAAGTGCTCGACGTGGACTGACATTTGAAGGCTCTTTGAAACACAATGCTGGTCGTATTGATGCCGATGATCAACTGACGGGGGCCCAGTGGCTTATAGACAAAGGACTAGCAGAAGCAGGTCACATTGGATTGTATGGTTGGAGCTATGGTGGGTATCTTTCAGCTATGTCTTTGGCCAGGTTTCCTGATGTGTTCCGATGTGCAGTGTCTGGTGCCCCTGTAACAGCGTGGGATGGGTACGACACATTTTATACTGAGAAATATATGGGACTTCCTTTTGAGAATGAAGAAAGTTACGAGTATAGCTCAATAATGCACCATGTGCACAAGATGAAGGGAAAATTGTTACTTGTGCACGGAATGATTGATGAAAATGTGCACTTCAGACATACAGCCAGGCTTGTCAATGCACTCATTGCAGCTAGGAAGACTTATGAACTGTTAATTTTCCCAGATGAACGACACATGCCACGCCGGCATAGTGATCGAGTTTATATGGAAGAAAGGATTTGGGAATTCATAGAAAGAAACTTATGAAAACCATGTGCTTATATACCTTTGTTGTTGTAGTAATCGTCTTGTCAGGGCCTTGGTGGACGCCGGTGGCAAGAGAAATTTGTTCATCTCTTTCATTTCTCTCGTTCTTTTCAGTTGGAATCAAAATCTAACTTCTGTTGTTCAAGCTTTAGTTACTGTACAGAGATTAGCTCATGGTTTATTTTTCCTCATGGAAACCAAAGGATGTTTTCTTCTCTGTAATGGACTAGTGGGTGATGGGCCTGAAAAGTGAAACTATTGGGCTTTTCATTTCTTCCCCTAGTCTTTTCTTTTGCTAAATAAAATAAAAAGAAAACAACAAGCGTTTCACACGTGGGAGCTTCCTGTTGGTTCGTTTGATGTGCTGTGCACGTTGTCGTGTCCCCTAAATAATATATTCGAGCTGATCCTCTTCCGTCAAGGTTAACTACCGTTAACTTTAACTAAGAGAAATATCCAACTTTCATACTTAATAAATATCATTTTTAGCAAAAATAACCATGCCCAAGCTTACAAAAATATCATGAAATATTCAACTACCCTGATGGGATGACAATTAGTCCGTAAGAATTCTTAAGATCCTTTTATTTGGTTCTAATAAACTTATTATTTCTAATTATATAATGAAATTGTGTCGTGAAAATAAAATGTTGCGATGTCAGTAAGACTACTAGAGTAGCCTACTAGGCTAAAACTCTGGAAGCAATCCACTTAGAGTGTGACCTTCACCCTTAAAGTCCTTAACACACCCACTAATCATTTCTTCATTTTCCAACTTACTAATTAATAAAAAAGGCCCTTCATAAAAATGTAAATATTTCCTAAATCCCCACCCAAATCGTAACGTCCGTTAGAAATTCAACCACGTTACTGACCCCCTCGTTTTCCGCCACACGTCAAATCCAAATATTCCGTCACACGTAATCGTGTTCAAACCCTATATATAGTTTTGTACCATTCTCACTTCCTCACATCCTCTCCTCACTTCCTCTGTTTCTCCCCAACACTCCCTCTCTCAGTTTTCAAAAACTAAACCAAAAGAAAAGAAAAGAAGAAAAAAAAAAAAGCACATTCTGAAAATTTCTAGAACCACAATCCACCGGAATATGACGACTGAGATTTATGGTACCTTTTTCTGATCGCCGCCTCGCCTGTGTATCTCTGCTCACGTTTTCGGCTTGTTCATCAGGTAACGTTGCATGTTCTTGTTTCTTGATTCATTTCCAGAAATACTGACTCTGATTAATTTGTATAAACATTTTTTTTTTCCTCAAAAATTAGCAGCATCGTTTTTATTCATGTTCTTTGTTGGTAGTCTGTTTTCTAAAGTATATGACCTGTTGATTTTAGTTGCACATGTATTAGATAGATTCATATGCATATATAGTTTTTGTTTATTTATTTTTGATAGAGATATTAGAAATGATATAGAAAATGGATTTCCGGGATGAGAAAAGATGTAACAACAATCCGAGAGATGAAACGATCTGATTGAAAGTTTTTGAATTTGTAGGGTGAAGCTAGCTGGGAAGGTTATTTCGTTTAATGCTAACAGGAACGTATAATTTGAAGAAGAAGAAGAGAAGGAAGATTGTTATACATAGGGTTGGCTTTTATTGGTGTGGGGCTTGGCGTTTTGGTTTAGCCCCAGTTTTAGTTGGAGGGAATATGAGTTTAAATCTGTGAGTAGGTTTGGGTTTTGAGAGTTCACAGCTGTGAGAGAGGGATTGAGTTATAAGGGTGTTAGATTTAGAGGACCAATACAATGTCTATTGCCAGTGTAGCTCTTGGTCCTGTATACGATGAATCTTTGAACTTCCCTGGTCGACATGGGCTGTCATCGGGTGACTCCATTTTGATATACCTGAGTGTTGGTGAGTCTGTGATTCCGATGTGTGTCACTGAGTCGGATTCCATTGCTGCGGTGAAACTGAGAATCCAGGCCTCGAAAGGGTTTTTTGTGAAGAAACAGAAGCTGGTTTTTGAAGGTAGGGAATTGGCTAGGAACAATTCTTGTGTTAGGGACTATGGGGTAACTGATGGGAACCTGTTGCACTTGGTACTTAGGCTTTCGGATCTCCAGGCTATTACTGTTAGGACTGTATGTGGCAAGGAGTTTGAGTTGCATGTTGAGAGGAGTAGGAATGTCGGTTATGTGAAACAACAGATTACTAAGAAAGGGAGAGAGTCTGTGGATCTCAACGATCAGGAACTTTTATGTGATGGCGAAGAGCTTGAAGATCAGAGACTCATCAATGATATATGCAAAAGTAATGATGCTGTTATTCATTTGCTTGTTAGGAAATCTGCAAAGGTCAGAGCTAAACCTATAGAGAAGGATTTTGTAGTGTCAATTGAGGCTTTAAATTTGAATGAGAAGAAGCCTGCTTGTACCAAAGACGTTGTGGGATGTCAAGTTTTAGGGAGGAAGTCAATTGGAAGAGAAGTCATTTTGGAACCTCTAATTGTAAATCCGAAGATTGAATTTTCGATAGGGATCAAAAAGCTTATTTACTCTACTTTGGATGGGCTAGAAAGAGGCTGTGTGCCAATTCCCTCTTCAGATGGATCTGGTGGAGCTTATTTTATGCAAGACTCATCTGGTATGAAGTATGTTTCTGTTTTTAAGCCAATAGATGAGGAACCGATGGCAGTGAACAATCCTCGAGGACTGCCCTTGTCATTAAATGGTGAAGGTTTGAAGAAGGGTACAAGGGTCGGAGAAGGGGCATTGAGGGAAGTTGCAGCTTACACTCTGGATCATCCAATGACTGGACCTCGTACGTTTTATAATGAGGAGAAGGGTTTTGCCGGGGTGCCACCCACAGTTATGGTGAAGTGTTTGCACAATGGATTTAATCATCCAGAAGGTTATAAGTCTGCTGCCAAGAACATGAAGATTGGATCACTTCAAATGTTCATGAAAAACCAAGGAAGTTGCGAAGATATTGGTCCTCGTGCTTTTCCAGTGCAAGAGGTACATAAAATTTCTGTGTTGGACATGAGGTTGGCAAATGCAGACAGGCATGCTGGAAACATACTGATTAGCAGGGATAGTGAAGACAGTGAGATAGTGCTTATTCCCATTGATCATGGGTATTGTTTGCCCGAGAAAGTAAGTATTCTTCTCCTATGATTGAGATTTGTTTTATCCATTGCACTTTACAGTACACAACTACACATAACCATTTTTGTAGCATTTGAATCTTAAATTTTGAAACTTTGGTCTGAGGAATGATGTCTTTTGTGCTTTTCATTATGTAAATGCAGTTTGAAGATTGCACATTTGATTGGCTTTACTGGCCTCAAGCTCAACAACCTTTTTCCTCAGACACTATTGACTATATCAAATCACTAGATGCTGAACAAGATATTGGACTTTTGAAGTTTCATGGATGGAACCTACCACCCGATTGTGCGCGCACTCTTCGTATTTCCACCATGCTCTTAAAGAAAGGTGCAGAGAGAGGACTCACTCCTTTTGCCATTGGAAGCCTCATGTGTAGGGAGACTTTGAAGAAAAAATCTGTTATTGAACAGATCATTCAAGAAGCAAAAGAAGCTGAACTCCCTGGAACAAGTGAGGCTTCATTTCTCGAATCCGTTTCATCAATTATGGATCGCTACCTTGACAAGCTTTACTAAAAATACTACATACTGAATGCAAGGCATGATGCCTTTTGTCGATATGCTCTTTGTCAATCTCTAATGGCTTGCAGGTTTCTTAATTCTGTTGCCTGATGACGAATCTTGTATCCACCACTCAATTGATTCATCTTTTCTCCATCCTTTTTTCCTTATTTTAGCTTTCATACATAGTGCTTGGAATGAAGGAATAAATATGAGACAGTAATATATAACACGCACTTTGATTGTACGCTTGGTCCCAGATTCTCTGATTCGTTTTATGCTAATGTACTAAGTTCCCTGATCATGGTTCCTGATCTTGATCATTGGAAGTTTAGATTTAGTGCTGTGCTTGAAACCATATATGATTCTCTTTGCACCAGGTGAAAACGATTTCAATTCACAGATACTGTGACAGGAGTAATTTTCTTTCTGATGAAAAACAAAGGTGATGTGCCACATTACCTACCTGATTGCAACCGAGCATGTCTTTGGTCTTCCATGTTTCCTGATTAAGCTCCGGCAGTGCCTTCCAAAGTCGGAGTTTGGATGCTAGTACACGTACTAACCTGAAACTTCATTTCAAGGGCAAATCCAAAGAAGTTCTATTCTGCATGCTCTGAGTTTGGATACTGATCTAAATCAATAATTGGCAACCAAACTCAATAATGAACCAGGAAGATCAAACTCGGTATGGAACACATCCTTTTGGGATGAGCCATGTGAGAGCATTTGGTGTTTTGGAGGCACAAAAATGGTTGCATGTTAGAACATCACATCAACATGAGTGGACTGCAACATCACATTATGGATCAATATTCTACAGCTGGCCATGGTCTTTTGTTCTTGGTCTTTGGTCTAGGAAGGGGTTCATCTTTTCCCCGAACTTTCATTTCTAGTAGGAGGGGCCTAAGGACCAAACAAACAAGGCACTTGGTTTGACCTAAAACATAATGACAAAATCAAGTTGCGCCATATAATGCACAATGCTGCCATCTTTCCTGTGCAAAGATTGTCTTCTCCAACAGGTGGGTTCCCTCGTCAGAAAGATAACATGACCTGATTGGGGGTCTGTCTTCATTTTCTTTACCAAGCAAAGCAAGGAAAGTACTTTGAAATTTCTTAATTGCGGTACAATTTGTGTAGCACAGGCCGCGTAGTCGAGCACTAGCTCTTTCGGGGCATGGTACATCTCCATTGCCCCGTTATATGCATGTAACCCTCGCATGCACTATTTTTCTCATAAGAAACGGACACGCATGACGTATCAGTATATGTAAGCATACACATATTGTGAGCGTGATATATACGTCATTTATGTTCATGCCATTGAAATGAAGGATCCATGTTATGAATTTGTACAGTGTGTACATCATTTTTCTCGTATTAAGAGTCGCTGTTCTAGTTGTGTGGTTTAATGTTGGAGCTACTTCTTACAACCATCACGACCCACCGACGGCAATCATATCAAATTTAAGGGCACAACTACAAAGTAGAGGCGACCACAAGATCCAAGTGACATAGCCAAATTTGAAGTTGACATCGAGGTCCTCATGTTAGCTGTTAGCACTACATTATTAGTTTAGAGGAGAAAGGTAAATTCTAAATTTGTATAGCTTTTAACATCATTGAGTTGAATGAACAAAAAAGGGATACAATGCGACTTATTTTTATATATTGTCAAAAAAAATAGACGCAGAAAGACTATATTCTTACAACTTGCCAATAAAATATAACCTTCACCTAATTACGGATATGGGACAATTTAAGTAGAGACTAGTTTAGACTTAGACCGAAAGGCCACCCAAGAATGCTACTCCGGTGGAGGGTAGCCATGATGAGCCATATATAAACTCTGCAACGGTGAACTTGGAGGCCTCGACGATGGACGTAATGACCCGATACCCTGGCCATTTTACGCGTTGACCTACGGCCCCACCCGGGCCGTAGTTCATGTACTCGCCATAGTAGAGAGTATCTAGGGCGAAAGTGGTATTCCACTCAAGCCATCCACGCGGCTCTACATGATCCCCAATGTATGATAACATGTACACAACCCTAGAGTACATTTTCCAAGGGCGACCCAAATACGTCGGAAAACTACCCTTTACTGGCTGAAGATCTGGCGTGGCAAGGATCCGACAAGCGTGGATTGACATCCCCGTGTTTTGATTCGGGTCCTTTCTATTTTGGGCCGTGATGGTGTTTTTCTGCGAGGGCATGGGCTTGCGGGCGAAAATGCTACAATTTTGAAACACCACGGCCGCGTTACCAAATATGAAGTCAACAGTCCCATAGATGGCGCATTCACGAATGAACTGTCGATTCGAGTGCACATAAAACGTATCTTGGTACCCGATAATGTTACACCGGTAAACCACGGCGTGATCCGCCCCGACACGGAGGGCGACGGCTTGGTGCTTTGCTGGGCCGGCATAGTTCTCAAACGTTATGTCCCGTGCAATAAAGCCCGCTCCAGTAGCCGCTGTGGACCAACAACCAGAAAAATCCATTAATCACAGCTTTTATCACCATACAGGGCCACACACAATGTAGCCAAACACAACCGATACCAATAAAACATACAAATGTAGCATCACCATCACATTAATAAATTGACTAATATACCCATCGGCCCACTTTCAATAATCTATAAGATTATTAGTACTATGTTAGTATGATTTTCTATCCAATATCCAAATCAGGTTTAAAAATGGAGATTAATCAAACATTATGACAAAGTGGAAAAGATTAAGAGTTTAGCTAAAGAACAAGAACATTCCACCACTTGGTGATTTAAAAGGGTAATTACGTCAATGTCGATAGCATAAGAAAAGAGAAAGGTCTTGCGGACCTTGAGGTCACACACACATCACCAAGTTGCATAACAAACTAACATGCCACGTGCAAGTAGTAGGTCAAGTCCTGCATGATAATGAGCAAAATGACCCACCGGCCACCACACTATTTTTATGAAGAGAAACACCGTTCTAATAATTCCGACATTATATACGTATTTCGAAGTATTGAAATTTATATTTATAATTTTAAATAGGAGAATGAAGTTACCGAAGGATGCGGTGTGGAATGTGGTTAGGCTTTCGGAAACGCTTTTACCACCGGTAATTGTGGTTACACCCTTGCCGTCGCCGATGAACATCAAGTTGGTTTTCTTCCTTCCCACCTTCAAATTATTTTCTTCGTACCTGAAAATGGTTCCAAATTATTCTCAGACCCGAAAAAACAAAAGCCATTTTTACTACAAAGTAAAACTGGTCACGTCCATGAAATGCCTTGCCAGTAAGGTAAGTGAATTGACCACATGCACATGTCGTTACGCACTTTACATGCAACAACAACCTTAAGCACCCGGGTAGATAACGACGTCAATGCTCACGGTCCTCCCCACTATGTTCCACCGACAAGTATGACAACCACCCATACGAAATTTACATTAATACGCGTCAAAACATTTTTTATTTTTCTTTCCAAAAAGGAAAAGAGTAAAAGTTCATGAAAATGAGAGTGTTGTCGTAAAACTCAACACTAACTCTCGAAACGGTTAATCACAATCACGGATCGGTTAATCAGAATTACGTGTAAATTCTTTAATTTCTAACTTATTGTCCGAACGGTGCATATATTATTCACCGTTCGGACATAATAAACAGTTAAAATGCCCAAGATGCAAGTAACTGTATCGAAAAGTTTCATCGATGTGAACATAGATATAAGAAAATGTCATTTTTTTATTTTTCTTTAAGGAATAATAGATACGGAGACCTAAAAAGCAATTAGCAAAAAGGAATAGAAAGATAGGGAAAAGAAAAGTGCCTACATTATTAGTCTACTGAATTTACCTTCCTGCCTTGATGTAAATAACTATACGGCGACTACTATACTCCGGTGCCTTCTTGATCGCCTCGCTGATCGTCTTGCAAGTTCCGTTGCCGTCTTTCGAGACGATTATATCGGCCTGTATCTGCGCCACCGGCAAGGCCAGCAGCCTCCTCTCCTTCTTGCCCAACCATCTCGGGAAATCCCGGGAGATATCGGCATTATCTCCCATAATATCTCGCTCCATTAACAGTCTCCTATTCTGAATCGGCACTCCCGAGAAATCATTACTACTCGTCGCCGTGAATATGGCCAGGCAGTTACTCACCAGCTCCGACAAGTCCTTGAGCTTCTGACCCAGCTCCTCTTTCACCGCGCCGCTCACGTCGGCGAGGCCCTCCCCGCACGTGTCCTGATTAGTAAGCGCCGAGCTCAGCCAGGTCAGCACGTCCTGGCTAGACCCGGCGCTACCGTCGCGTCCAGGCGCGACGGTAGTCAGGGCGCGCGTGAGCGCGTCCACACTATCGTCGAGCAGCTCGAGACAGTCCTGGTAGGCAGACTTGGCGCGTGGGTCCATCTGGAGATTCGACAGCCCTGAAGAAAGGTAGAGAGCTTTGTTGAGGTGCTGCAGAGTCATGTTGAAGGAAATGTGGACGAGGTCTGACTCCGAGGCGTTCAGGGATCCCGGGAAGTCGAGAAGTGAGTCTACGCAGAGAGAAGGGAAGCGAGTCTTGGAGCAGGCGTCGGAGATGGCCTGCGTCGGCTTGCGGTGGAGGAGAGAGGCGCTGGAGTTCGCCGAGGGACTGGACCTGCCGACGATGAGGACAACGGAGGAGACGGCAGCGGCGGCGATGAGAGTGATAGAGAGAATGGAGAGTATGATGAGCTTTTTCTTGCTTTTACTCGGTGGGGCTTGCGGTGGCGGGGATTGGTCGCCTATGTAGCTGGAAGAACCTCGGGTATCGGGGGGTTGGAGACGGCCGTATCCCATTGGAAATTCCGGTGAGTACGTCTGAAGTAGGGTTAGGGTGAGTGTCTTTTCCTTGCAGCCAGCTAGCTGAGAATGAGAGGAGGAAGGAAAATGGGGTTTGAGGTTGAAGATAGAGTGGGGTGCTGTGTATTTATATATGTTGCGTATAAATAATTCAGGATTGAAGAAGAAGACGATGATGAAGAGGGTGGATAGATTAATACTGTGAGTCTGTGAGTGTGTGCATATATAAATATTACGGTGGAGTATATATGGCGATGGTGTTGATCGAGAGAGAAAGAGAGAGGAGCGTGGAGTGGGGACGATAGTGAGAGAATAAAAGAAGAGGTTGTTGTGAGGTCTGTGTCTTCAGCATTAGCTGGCTACTACTACTTCCTCTCTCTCTCTATCTCAGCTGATGAGCTCCCACCGAGTCATAGACCACAGAGATCGATCCTAAACAGCTTTCCTCTTTGTATTAATTTCTTCCTTTTCTTATCTCACTAGCTCTCTAATTTCTCCTTTCTAATTTTTGGAAACTACTGAATCGAAGAGGAGATGTATGTATGTATATATGTATGGAGATTTTCTCCAGACAAGGTTAAGAAGAAAACCTTTGCTGTCTCTAGTTTGGTTCTGCTGTTATTTACGACATTGTCACTAACACTACAAAGATCACGAGTGTTGCTAAATAATAGGACGTAATTTGAAATCGGACTATGATGGTAGTTTCCTACACTTGCTCCTTCAAGTACACATATCTTTGAATCTCATCGGTTTTCTAGTTCAATTTACGCGCAAACGAATAAATTGGATGACACCTAAATTTTACGATACTTTCAAATACGATAGAATAATAAGAATATACATTGTTTTTTCATAAAAATTAGAAACTTATGATGTAATATACACTAAACCATTAATTGCAACATCGCAGTTAGTTACTCATTTTTCTAACACTTGAAACAATAAAGGGCCGGGAGATCATGTTCTAGAAAGGAAAATAAGGGTGACATCAGAATATTAGTTAAAGTTGAAATACCAGTGCGTGCATGAGTTTGATTCTCTTAGCTCTTAAGCTAAGTGTCAATGTGCTGCACTGCTTCTCACACTCCCTAACATTTTTACTTAATCGGTGATTCTATTATTTTAGTCACTTTCATTAGCTTAATATAGTTTTCATCAATTAATCCAACCAAATGGATGATGACAAAAATTTATCCACATAGAGATATAGTAGTCTAGCTCATTAACAATAGCAGCAAGCAAAGTTTGGTCAAGGTCCCCTCATTTCGTAGCATGTATTTATTAATATGAACAAAGTACGTAGTAGGCCTAGTTAGTACGTGAAGTCGATCATTTTACTAGCTTGTGAATTACTCGTATATATTTTGTTGTACAAAGTACCATACTCGAGTACTGCAATCGAGGTGTTTAATATCAATGGTAAGTTGGTGACCCGACGCAACTGCATGTTAGTCTCAACATAATGATAGAGAAAATACCACTGCATCATCCTAGAGAGTACTACCGAAAGCTAGCTTTAAGATCTTAGATCAATGATAGCTAAGACACATTTCTAGAACAAATATATTCAGGACTTTGCCGAGATAGGTAAGAGCCAGATTCTCTAACAAGGAAGCCCATCATCAGTCTTACATAGATATAGATGTCGGTATTCACTCATTTTCTACTCATTTCATGATATTTACAATGATTTCTTTTTTATTCATGATGATGCTTAATTACAATATGAATATGAATGGTTCGAATTACTGACACTCGAGAGAACACTATGGATCAAAAAGCTCAAGAATTTTGGGGAAAAGAATTACACGTGAACCCCAAAACTTAAAAGTGGAGCACAACATTTTGAACACATAAAAAAAAAGAAATGAAGTGCTCTATAATCTAATCTACAAATAGAATCCTTAACGTGGTGAGCTTGTGAAAAGAAAGATGCATATATACAATTTGGGCATACAATTTATATACAAAAGGAAAAAGGGACATGAAAGGGGATCGATTACCCGATGATGAAGGGAAAACCCTTACTACCAAAAGGTCTTGCAAAAAGTGATATTCGATTTTGATTAATTCTTGAGAATAATGTCCACTCTTTAGTAAAACAAAAGAGCAAGAAGATATATGGTTCCCGTTGAGAATCAGATGTGATATACCCTTTGGACCCGGCTAGTTTAGTAGATATATAACTATATGTCTATTTTTAGGAAAGGAATCGAACTCTAATAATATTTAACGACGTAACTTTGTAAGAAATGAGTATCGCGTAATGTAATGTGTGGCGTAACAAGTTGTAAAGACAGACTAAACTATGTTACCAACAATTGCCTAACGTACGTTCATGAATATAAATCGACCAACTTGATCTTGATTACATAACGAGATTAATAAAATGTCCGTATATAGATTTAACAATCTAAATTAGTAGCCAATCATTGACTATTTAGATTGGATATAAATTGTGATAGATTCTGATGAGGAATGATCGAGGCTAAGTAGATTTTTAATTGCTAATTTTTGATACGAGTCCCATAGTTGTCAAACAGAAAAAGATGGCCACCCATCCAGAATTCACCGACAGAATAGAATTATAAATAGGCCATGGAGTACGTAAAGTCGTGCATGAGTGTCATGGATTTGACTAATTTTCTGTGTAAGAGGGAACAGTAGTCGTAGTAGGTCGTAGTAGTGAGACTTCGAATATGATCGAGATGAACTTTGTTCTTCTTTTTTTTTCTTGCTGCAAATGAGTAATTAACTTATATGTTGCTGTTAATTAAATCAAAATTAACCTCTGCGTGTAATGATAAGATGAGTGAAAAATTAACGAAACGACAGCGTAAGAATACAACGACACCACCCACAACCAACCCACCCAAAACTAAAGTTAGCTAGGGTGATGCAATTTTGATTTCTTTGCCTCCATCACTGCTCTACTGAATCGAAGTAACTACTACTATGATGGTTCATCTGTTTATGGTAGTATTTGGTTCAGCTTTCTAGCTCCATCGGAAACCAGTGATTCACCTACTTCTTAATCCATCTTTTTTTTTATGGTCTATGGTTACGGTTACGGTTACAATTACGATCAAACTTAGTGGGTCGACATAAACTCGATCAGTGAAGGAATGTCAAGGCTTAGGTTAGCTTGTTAATGCAGCTAGAGACATATCGTGGGATCAAGTCGAAAGATATTTTTCACTCTACACTTTAACCCAAAGATCATTCTCTTGAGAAAAGGGATCTTTCTTGATTTAGAATAATATGGTTATGACTTATCAAGAGATAAGCAGGGCATATAAAATCGGACAGGAATAAGAACATCAACTACTGACTACTCAATGTGATCGATTGTATATGTGAGAAGCTAGCTAGTTTTTTTTTTTTTTTGGACAATTATCACCTAATTTAGAAAATACGACTTCCAATCACACTGTATACATAATGTATTTGTCATATATACGAATATAAAGATCGAAACGACGAAGTAAAAATTCAATGAGAACTCGTATTTTATATCATTTCATGTCAAGTAACTCTAAATATACTCTAAAAGTTTCAGTCTGTTCAAAACCTAGGGTAAAATACGTGACAAAAGTAAATTTTTACTGACAAATTTTTTTTTGAAACAAAGGGCTGATGCGGCTGCCCTCAAATTTTCATTAATGAAACTGTCAAATACAAATAAGGGATATAAAACCTAAACCCTTGATTACCGACTAAGTTAAGTTATCACTGACTAAGTTAAGTTATCGCAAATGTATATGGTTGCCGTCCATTAATTATAGGAAATACGAGGACGAGGAGTTGACTCTTTTAATTGGTAATAGAAATGAGAGTGGTGGATCTTATACATAGGAATTGATTGATCGACAAGTTAAATACCTAACTAGCTAACAGAGAATTGATTGCAGAAATGATAAACATGCATGTGCTTAGTTCCCTGATGGTAGGGAGCACAATGCCAAATGCCATCTTGCTAATCACATGATTTGTTGAATTGTTTTGCAGCAAATCTCCATAATACACTTTTGCAATCTTTATTTAACTCTTAGAACCACACAATAATAAGAATGATATTTTGCTTTTCTAAGCAACCCATAATGATACACTAGCACCCTTTTCCATAAGATGCAAAAATTCGCCACTTATATACCTAAATATCCCATGTTATAATTACCCTCTTAGAATTCCATACCCCGAAAACTAAATCGAGAGACCTCAATCATATAGATTTTTCTTCTATCATATAGAAGTAGTCCATTATAAAT
This sequence comes from Fragaria vesca subsp. vesca, assembly GCF_000184155.1. NCBI lineage: Eukaryota > Viridiplantae > Streptophyta > Magnoliopsida > Rosales > Rosaceae > Fragaria > Fragaria vesca. The sequence continues at coordinate 21,447,246 of NC_020497.1, read as the reverse complement.
ACTAGCTAGAAATCGACAAGGTTAGAAGGAGGAAGCAATATGAGCCAAAGACATTAGGAGTGAGACATAAATCAAGCTTTATGATACATGAATATCAATGCTTTTGGGCAAGACACGGTTACATGGCCTTAGTCTTTGGAGTTGTCCACATGCTTCTCAAACGAAAACAACGGAACAATATCACCAGTTGTATATCTATAAATTACATATATTGCAATCAAACACTAGCATTCCTATTTTTAGAAAATCTACGTCAAGAAAAATCGAAGCTTCGCTCTTAATAGAAATTTGTGTGTGCATATATACATATGAGATGGATGTCAGCTAGCTAGCTCAGTGGTCACTAAAACACTCGATCACCACCGGTTATAATCATCATATATATCATCAATGACTAGAATATAACATCCATCAAATATGAAAAGAGCAAAGGTCATTATCATATTCATTAATCTAGAATGTGAATTTTTTTTTTTTCCATAAATATAAAAAAGAAATGTTAATCAGTTAATACATGACATGCATGCATGACTTAAATTTGCTATTTTGTTTCTTTATACTTCAAGTTGTTGATCGATCCGAAGACAAGAGAAGTCCAGATAGAAGAGACCTTTTCTTTTCTTTTCTTTGCAAGACTCAGTTACAGACCTAACTAAAGTGCTGGATTCAGCTCATAATATCATTACATCGCACAAGGAACAAACATGACACCGGAGGGTCAAAAGCTCATGCCCTTTGAAACCAATTAACATCACCATCGATTCACAGTTTCAAACAAAAACCACAGTCCCACGTCTACTTTGTTCAATCAAATATGTCGGTACGTGTCACATATAAACTCTCTCCCACAAGAGGAAAGTGATGAAAACCACTTCTACCCAACATTTGCTTTTCCCATGGTATATATGATCAAGGATAATTAATCTCTATATCTAGAGGTTTATTTAGCTTTCCAACCAAATTAGACAAAATACACTAATAGTATGAATATTGTCACCAAGATTAAACAAAATAGAAAATACAATAGTGTGAATATTGTCACCGAGATTATTGCAACATATGCATCTTACTGTATCTGTGTAGCTAATTACCATGGATTTTGATTAGACACGGCATCAAACTAACTTGACGTTTTGTGAGAAAAACGGGGGATGGTACCATAGTAAATGACAACTCCACAACTATATATAACGCTAGCTATAACACTAATGAGTTGATGATTGACAGTGATCCGTTATTGTACATATATAAATATACATATAGGTACAAAACAAGCTAGCACGTAGATATGTTACGATTGTCCTTTAGAGAATGTCATCGTCGTTTCTGCTAAATTACCCATAATTACCAATGTGATATAAAAATGAGATATAAAGATGGATGGAAAGAGGCCTCTTGTTCATATAGCTATAGCTAGCTAGGTTCATGCACTCAATTTGGACTTTGGACCACATTGAAAGAGTGACATCCAAACTATAGCTCTATACAAATCCTACAAACCAACCCCCTGTGGATGCATATTATTATGTAATTTCTTTCCCTTAATTTAATTAAATGATATATTAACAAGAACATAGACTTTTCTACTATACATATGTGTATAGCATACATCAAGCCGTGAACCGTCAGATCTTATATGTATAGCATACATCAAGCCGTGAACCGTCAGATCGTCTTAAATTTTAAATTGTTAAATGATCAGACGGTTCACGGTTTGATGTATGTCATACACATATGTATGTATAGCAGCCGAACCCCAAGAAACATAACCAAATCTCGACGGTGAGAGGGAAAATCCGAAAAGTGGGGGAGAAAAAAACAGCAAAAACTTATGTAGAAATGTCGATGGTGAGAGGGAAAAACCTTTGACCAAAAAAAGAGAGGGAAAAACCGAAAAGAGTGGGGGGGGGGGAAAAAAANAAAAAAAAGAGAGCAGCAAAACTTGTGTAGAAAAGAATGGAGGTGCGGGGAATCGAACCCCGTGCCTCTCGCATGCGAAGCGAGCGCTCTACCATATGAGCTACACCCCCAATCGATGATAAGCTAATGGCTAAAGTTAACTTAACCAAATAATACTGGTTGTTATTATGCAATTTAGGTTCTTCCTTCTTGGGCTTAGTTTCATGGCCCATTATTATCACGTCTACAAGTCAATGCACTTTTGTTGTCTTCGATCAAAGACGATCTCTACCAGAAAATGAAACAGTTCCCAACTCCCATTTAGATTCTGTTATTCCAGTCTTCATAGAACAGTTAGAACTTTCCCGATCAGGAAACCAAGCTAGTCCGGTACATAACCTTTTCTAGTTGAATCACTACCTTCACTTGGTTCAAACTTCAAACCCCATCAGTACTCTCTGACCCAAGCTTTAAATATTAATCCAAGCTCACACTTCCCCAGAATCCCCACATATTGAAGCATCACCATGGATACAAAGACAAGAAAATACCCAGATGGAGAACACAAGTAGCTTGCTACTCAACTTTGAGGCAGAGATGGAAGATCCGCGGCCAAGTCTAAGCCCAACAGGGCGTCTGTTTCACTCGCCAAAGTTCAGCTGTTACATTGTTGTGAGAATGGGCTGCAGCACCTGGATCAATCCTCAAGTATTCAGCGCCGGCTTGAAGGAACACTTGCCTATGCATCCTCGGTTCTCTAGCATAATGGTATAATAGAATAATTCTATTCCTATTTCTTTTCTGATCAAATGCTTCTTTTCTTCATTGTTATATGCATATATATATGTTCTTAGTTTATGCCCTTTGAAATTAACATGTAAAGAAGTACAATATATAGTCTGCGGAACATGCATTGAAGCTTTGCATTTCTATTTTTTAGTAGAATCATAGGTAGAGCTATATATTTTCTCAAAAAGAACAATATGTAGGTGTAAGGTGCAGAACACTTTTTCAGATTGGAATCAAAAGTACAATCTATAATTTGGAACATGAACTGCTTCTCTCTCTTATGACTTCGATAAATTTTTGATAGTAGGTGAAGGACAGAAACTTATGTGGTAAGAAGAGATGGATACAAGTTTCAGTAAATATGGAGGATCATGTTATTGTTCCAAACATGGATTCAGATATGGAGGATGCTGACAAGTTTGTTAGAGACTACATTTCCCACCTTACCACAAGCCCTCTTGACCTTTCCAAGCCACTATGGGAAGTCCATATCGTCAATGTCAAAACCTCTGATGCAGAAGCCGTTGTAGTGATTCGAATTCACCACTCGATGGGGGATGGTGCATCCCTCATGTCACTTCTACTAGCTTGTACCAGAAAAACATCTGACCCGGACGCTTTGCCTAGTGTTCCAAACCAGAGGAAACATCAGGGTAGTTCTTCAAGTGATTTGAGTGTGTTCTGGTGGTTGTTATTGGCTATTTGGTCAGCAGTAACATTGATAGGGAACACTTTTGTTGATCTTGTGCTGTTTGTTGCCACTATTCTGTTTTTGAAAGATACAAAGACTCCTATTAAAGGTCCACCTGGTGTTGAGCTTACTGCCAAGCGCTTCTTGCATCGAACGGTTAGTTTGGATCACATCAAGCAAGTAAAGAATGCTATGAACATGGTATGTCAATCAGTCATCCTTATAGTCTTAGTATTCCGTATATATATCTCTGACTGTGAGTCAATTTCATAATCACGATATACATGCAAATTAAGTAGTTGTCAAGAACATTTTGGTTGAAAATGAACAACATACCAGCGTTTAGCTGACTCTCTACTTTATATGCTCATATAAGTCTTAACAAATTAAGAAGTTATGGGTTGATCTAAGCATGATTTCCACTTCAGAAGTAATTTAATCCATAACAATTGGTCAGGCCATCATAAAAGTATGTGTGGTTTTTTGGAGCCATGTAATGATGGGGATTGGGACTCATATTTAGTTTCTGTGTACATATTACCAGACCATCAACGATGTTGTATTGGGAGTGACACAAGCGGGTCTATCGCAATATTTGAACTACAAATATGGTAAGATCTCTTGGCCTAACTCTGAAGATTATATCTGTGTTCTGTTACTACTAGCTTAGTAACCAGTACCGTATTTCCTCTTTCTTTTCACTTGGATAACACCTTGGAGGCTTCAGAGAAATTTCCAACTCCCAACTTCTAAAAGCAGTTTAGTCACTTGAAATTTCCAATATGTATGATCTACTATTCAAATCTGGTAGTATAACTTCTAGAACCATAACACAGATTTATGATCATCTTATCATTTAAGTTGAACTATAGCTTCTACTGATCCTTTTTCACTTCCTCATACACATTTTCATATTCACTGATACCTGAGAAAAAATTTATCAAAACCTCAAAATACTCACCATTATCTAATAACACATTTCTGTGTTTTGCAGCAGGTGAAAATGAGAAAGATGAGGGAGCAAAGAAGAAGGGAAACAATCTTCCAAAAAGCATCCGGCTCAGAGCAAATATTCTCGTTAATTTACGATCAGCTGCTGGGATCCAGGTAATCAAATATATACCTAGCTAGCTAGCATTCCTCAACCCTCAAGCTTATGCTTATAATTTAGTCAGCGTTTCTGTAAATATTTATACAAATGACTTTTCTCCAATGTTCTCTAATTACACATATACAAGTATATAACAGGATCTGGCTGATATGATGGCTAAGAAATCCAAGACAAAGTGGGGCAATAGGATTGGATACGTCCTTGTCCCCTTCATCATTGCTCTACAAGATGACCCTTTGGATTATGTTCGTGGAGCCAAGTCGCATCTTGATCGAAAAAAGCACTCGCTTGAAGCATTTTGCACATACTTATGTGCCAATGTTTTAACCAAACTGATTGGAGCCAAGGTACAAAATCATAATTCATATTGAGTTATACAGTTACAGCTGCTTCATGCTTGTATGGTCTTACAGGGAGCAGGAGCAGTAGCACACAGAGTTCTTTGTAACTCGACACTAGCCTTCACAAACTTGATTGGTCCCCTTGAAGAAATTAGCTATTACGGACATCCAGTTACCTACATTGCTCCTAATGTTTACGGCCACCCCCATGTAGGTTCTCTCTTTTCGTTTATACTTCTGGTACTGATTTTAAACCATGTGACAAACAAGGTTTCATCATTTTGTTCTCTTTATCAAAATTGTTGCTGCATTTTGGTGCAGGCATTGCATATACATTTTCAAAGCTATGTTGATAAAATGACTATTAGCTTAGCTGTTGACCCCAATGTGATTCCCGATCCTGAAAAGTTGTTGGATGATTTAGAAGAGTCACTCCAACTCATCCACGATGCTGTTGTCGAAAAGGGGCTCAACATTGCCAAAGAAGGAAGACGCAGCTGTGTTTAGCTCCAATTTAGGAGTCCACTAGATGTCGAACATTATTTTTCTGCCTGAAGTATAGTTCTATGTAGGCATTGTCGATTACATGTAGTCTAGGTTCTAATTAACTTCCCTAGTTGACTTCTATTTTAAGTAGATTGTCAGACCTCATCAGAATCACAAAACAGACAGATTAATTGATTCTACCAACATTAAGACATGCACAATAATAACTTCAAAATACAATCACAGTGCAGACAGTCATTCTGGCTTTTCTAAACACAGAATTGATTCATGTGCCTTGTCCACTTCCAATGTTCCAATTTTCCATAGAGAATGACAGAACAGCAGAATTCAATATACCTACAAAAAAGATATTTATCTTAACATCTAAAATGCTGGTAAAGAAAACACAACTTGAGTGGCCCGTTGTTGGTTCGTCTAGAAAGATAAATATTGATCCAAATATCCTGTTAGAGGCAAGGTACACACCAACACCGCAAATTTACAAACCAAATCCTGAAGATCAAGATAAAAGTACAAGGAACAGATTTCCATGGCATTGAAAAATGACCTCCATTCAACTTATTTCCATCTCACAAGGACGCTCTCACAAGTCGCAGCCTGTGATTCTCCTCTGCCACAACATAATACCTGCAAATGAATCAAAACAGAAGTTACAACGTATAAATGATATTGCCATCGCCATGCATTGTAAATTGTCATCTGAATCAGAATATTTCAAAGCCTACTTACTACTTCTGTGACGTCTCTACTTACAACTACCTTGAATGCACAGACTGCTCATGGTGTAAAATAGCATATTTCTCTTGATAAAAATGGGGTGGGGTTATCAATCAAACTGCAATGGAACTTTGTGTTCTTTAGTTTATAGTGAACAATGTGCAAACCAAACGCAAAGAAAGCAATAGGTCTTTCCAAACTCAAAATAGGCAGAACAGTAATTTTTTTTGTTAGAAACAAAAATAAATAATAAATAAATCAGCTGAGTGCAATGTGCATCTCAATCATGCTGTCTTTTGATCGGAGGAAATCAATATGGTTGCCGCACATGATCGTCACGACTAGTGCACAACTTCTTCAATATGGGCAATAGCTAGCTAGATTCAGTATAACTTAAAGAGAAAGAGGAGGAATTACAAATGGATGGATTGAGTTAGAGCACAAAGCCACTGGTAAACTTAGTATACATGACGCCCGAGGAATGACAATTGTACTCAAAGATGCGAGTGGCCAGGATCTCACTTGTGATTCTTTTTGAGCCCAACACATCATAGCAAATGACTATGACAACAACACGCACCTTCCCAAGAGCCTTTACCCCAGAAAACATGTTTGCACACACAACAAAGGCAACAGTTTTATCTCCAAGATCGACAAAGGTGTATGACGGTGGAGAATGTTTACACACGAAGGTACAGAGCAAGCGAAAAATCCCCAACCATCCTTCGTAAGAGATGCTTATATCGCCATCATCATCCACTACTAATCGAGAGACAGATATCTCACCCTCATTACGAAAAGAGAACATGACCTTATCATGTGTACCATCATCCAAGTCCAAGACTAATGCCCTGCCATCGAAAGGAAAAGGCTTACCATCGAACAAGGAAGTCATCATTCTCCATTTCTGTTTCTTGTCATTCACGTCGAAGCAGATAATGGGAATGTAATAGGCTGGCACGTTCCCCATGCTCGAGATCAAGATCTTGGATCCAACAATAGCACAAGCCAATCTATTAAAAGACCTGTAATGTACAAAACCATGCCAATTGCCTAGTTCCGGAATGCTATCTGGAGGATGCGGCAGAAACAAACATTCACGAGAACTGCTATCGTATACCTCGAAAGAGGGTTCATGAGGAGCACCGGCAAGACAATAGAGATTTCCGTTCACCTCAAAAAGCAAGGGCTCTGGTTTCGCCTTCGGGATACTCCAATCAAGCCTTTTCCACACACTAGACTCCGGCTCAAAACTATACACATCTCCACAAGGCACATGGGCTGCCGTCATTGTTGTTTCCTCATCTGGTCGGGGAACCAAGCCACCGGCGAAGATGATTCGGGAGCCGTAGGCACAGGAACCCATACGCGTTGGGATTTTCACCTCTTTGCTGCCGCAGCTTTCCGGGACTTTCTCCCCGGTGAAGAGCCAAGCCCGCTGGCGCAACTGCGATTTCTGTTTGGTTTTGGGGGCACAATTGACGCACCCGGTAATTTCACGAGCATCCATATTGAAGTTACAAGAGCAAACCAATAACTCAGACAGTTTGATGGTGCGGAAGACGTAACAACTTCTTCGATAGTTGACTTCTTCGAAACCAAGATACAGCTCCTTCTCCTCCTTCATCGAGGAAACCATTTCCAGAGCTCCCTTAGGAACTTGGTCATTAACATATCCAGCACCACAACCACCATCCCACTGCATCGGGTCTGGTTGGTTCTGAATCAACAAAGAAAAGGCTGTTAACATGTATCAATGAAAAGAGCCAAGGAGGATATATAAAAGGTCTGAAAAAACAACCTGTTGGTTTGTAAGATTAGGGCCGGAACATCCTTGTTGATACATGTTAGGATGAGTGAGAGGCATGTCCGTAAGCTTCAAACGCTTGTCAACATCCGTTTCCATATAGCCAGCAGGACTTAAACCATTCGACTTTGCATGATCTAGCTGGTTTTCTGTGTCCCCTGAATCTCCACACGTATTTGGGCAGGCAGCTGCACAACATGAGAGCACGTAAACGCTAGTGAAGGCAGTTATTAAGATTACATATGCACATACTCAGAAACACATATATGCACACACTAGAGCACTCGACATAGTTTTAAAATAAAAACGGTACATCTCAACTCAAACAATTGAATCGTTATACAGTTTTGCATGCAACACTAAATAACATTTCCCCAACCTGAGTAGCTTTCCAAACATGGCTACTTGTAATGTAAAGGATGCACATGAACATAAGTGTATAATTTTAAAACATTAATAGAGAATGAAATACAAGTTGATATATGTATGCAGTGAGAAGTCTAGAATACATACATTGCAAATAAGCTCGCTTTCTATTAAGAGCAGAAGTTATGGAGTCCTTGTAGAGCTCAATCACTGACTTGGCATCCTTGATATTGTCTTTTTCATCATAACCAAAGAAAGAGCAATCTCGGTAGGTAGAATCCAAGCGCCAGAATGTACCGGAACCATCGGTGTCCCAGCTGAGGCAGAATCTCTCATGAATGAAGTTGGGCATGCGCTCACCATTGTAGAAATCCAAGACAAATTCAGCATCGCTGTGAGAAGCAAACTCCACGAAACCATAATCTAGCGGCACTCCTGATCGCCGATTACGCAAAACCGTTGCAGCCAAAACCTACAGAGAATTTCAATAATTTTTCCAAAACCTCAGAAATAAATATATAAATAGAGAGATACCTCTGCGTTGTCATGGAAACAGCTGAAGAGGTAGATCTCATCCATCTTCGGCGGCAAGCCGTCGACCCGTATGGAGCGAAGATCATTCTCCTGAGGATACGACATGGCTCGAGGACTTGCAAGATCTCCGAGTAGGGTTTTGTTTAGTTCACAAACACAATCTAGCATCCCATTTTAGGTATATATATTCCTCTGTCCTATCTTGGGTTGGGCCGGAGCCCAATTCCAGATTGGCCCTGATCCACTAAGATCCAGACTTGTATCAACCCAAAAGAGATCAAACTTTGTAGGTTTTCCTCTCTTCCTTTTGGAGTTTGGCAGGTGTATTGTAGAGTTAACGTTGCATTCTTCTGCTTGATGGAGACTGTTGCAAGTCTAGAATTGATCCTTACTATGCCTCCTTTGTATGAAAGCCTTTACACCACAGTATAATACATAAAAAGGATTTGTATGATTATGTCATTTTGATTTTGGATTGCATAAACCAATTACCTTGCATGAAAATGATATACCACTACCAATCAAGAGTGAGAGCCAATTGGGAATTGGGTTCCTTACTTGGTACCACTTGAAAGGCCACAAAAGCTAAAGAGGTAAAAAAAACAATACATGTCTGTCTGTAATCTCCAGCTTTCATATGTCTTCAAATAATAAAAACAATACAGTATTCAGTTTTTCATCTAAATACCATAACTTTGTCATCGTACGTTGTAGACAGTAGTTGATCATAACCGTTTACAACAAGAACAATGAAACATCAAGTCTTTAGCAATGAATAAGACATCAAACAACTAGTACTTGTTATAATTGTTAGCATAGAACTTGTACATAGCAGGCTAGCAGCAGATCAAATAATTCTATAGTATCAGATGTAGAAATTGATTCTTCCATGTCCTGTAAATTGCAAGGGGTCAATTAATCATTTTTTCTTAAAATTCTATTATTAGAAAAGCAATTTAATCGTGTATGCATATGTGAAAAGTTGCATCTGTTGACTGCATGTCTTTCTTTGCATAGATATATCTTGATCATTTACCAATTGATTTGAAAGTATATATGATATGGTATCAACTGATCAATCTGCTACCTTATTACTGGTCTGCTAACTTATCAATCTGCTACATTACAAATCAAAACTATATACATAATAATATGGTAATAACTTATCAATCTGCCTTGACAGGGATCTTATTTTCCACTGCGTCAATAGGATGAGAAAAGGAGACTGTTCAGGCAAACTAGACATTGACAACATCGGAGGAAGGTATAAAATAAAGCAGATTGCAGACAGAACCCATGAAGCATACCAGACTTTAGAAATGTACCCAGCATGCCTATTCCGATTGGCCGAAAAGCTTCATCCAAAGGAACACTGCTATCCGGGAGACTTCAATCATTTTCTTAACCTGCTAGCAAGAGTAGAAAACGATGTGTAAGTAATCTTTTTTATTTGAAGTGTTGCATAACTTGACAAAAAACATAAACAAATATTGGTTGTTCAGCATAACATATTGGTTTTATTTCTCATTCATGCAGGAACAAACTTAGAAAATTGTATTATCATCCTTCGTTATTAACACCAGAGGAGAAAGGAATCCTAGTGTATAATGTGTACGTTGAGATCACACAAAGAGCTACAACCCACAGAGGAATATGGAATGGCCTTATTCAGAGGATACCACGACTGGCCATAGAAACCATTTTAGATGAGGCCATACAAGAGGGGGTACAAGCGGCCAAGTTCTTCAAACAAGTCTATGATGATTACAAGCATTACTACACCAAGGACGGGAAGGGGTTCCTCCACTACTATAAAGATGTCCTGCAGCATTTGAATGAGACTATCCGCAGGTACAATAAGAGAGAGTATGATAGATACCAATATGACGTGAAAGAGGCATATAAATATGTAGCTGAAATTGCAGAAAAAAACAGAATTACCTTCCAGGAGACAATAGATTTTTTGGTCAACACATACTTATCAGGTGTGGAACCCATGAAAATAGTACCTTTATTAAGTTTCGCAGAGAAGGTAAAAGCATTAGAAAAACTGTTTTCAGGAATAATGCGTCAAGTTTATATCTTCATGATTGAAGCAGGCCTTGAATTTAACACAGAAGAGAAACCAATCAAACTTCAGCAAGCACAGCAGGGTGGATTTGGGCGTGGCCAGCAGGGTGGATTTGGGCGTGGCCAGCAGGGGGCAGGAAGTAGCACTTTAAGCAGAAACTCTGTACAGTTTTATTTGTTTCCCCTGTATTCAGCTACGAAAGACCCTCAATTATTTCCCAATGTTATGGTGAAAGACACAAGGACAGTTATTGCTAGCCTCTCGGCGTTTCATTCTGGAAATCAGGATGCTCTCTACCTCTATATTTTGAGTTTATAATTTTCCCAAGTTTTAGATCATATTCAGTCTTAGACAATAAAAGTTATGTGAAACCAAAAACATCAATTTTTCCTCCTTGAGGAGCCTTTAGCAGAACATTTATTCCAGTTTTGGCATAGTGGAGTTCAGCATGGAACAAACAGAAATAAGAAATAAAAAGACAGTTCCCAGTCAAAGAAACAATCATGATATGAATAGCTAAAAATAAAAATAAAATTGGGGATTCTATTAAAACTCTTTCATATACTTGAAATGAAATCAGGAAGGAAAAATAAATTCAATCTGAACGCTAAAATTAAAAGGATAAAAGAAACAAGAGATTTTTCAGAAAACTATGATGTAACCTACAAAACATGAATTGACAAGAAACCACACCTCAACAAGAGATCTGTTGATGAACAGATGCATCAACACAAACAAAAGAAAGTTCTCACCTCAAACCTACTGAATATGAACTACTCGCATCTCTTTTTTATTTGAGACACTAATTCATCCCTTTCCTTTTTATCTGAGCTAGAAACTAATCTCCTTGTCACATAACCTGAGATTAGAAAACAAGTCAAATACAATCAGACATGGACAAGAGATTGTTTGGTGAGCATAGAAATCAAAATCAAAAGGGTTAAGGATTCATGTCTCATAGAGAAACCACACCCAACAAGAGATCAGTTGATGAACAGATAAAACAAAATAAACAAACAAAGAACTCACCTCAAACCTAGTCCTTCTCTCTCCTGTTTAACTGAGAAACTAATCCATCTCTCTCCTTTTTATCTGAGATCTCCTTTTTATCTGAGAAACTAATCTTCCCTCTCCCTGTTGTTCCCGACTGTCTCACATAAACCTGAGATAAGGATCAGACCTGGACAAAAGATTGCTTGATGAACATAGAAATTAAAACCAACAAAGGAGATAAATTACTTGTTTTCGCAAATCTCATACACACGACGAGATAAGATCTTGTGTATCAGAAACCGCTGGTTCCACTTTCTTCTTATCATATGAGGAACTGCGCTGTTGTCGTTCCTTTTCTCACTGCGTTCCCGGACTTGGTCTAATTTATAGTAGGTTAATATTAATTGACAGTAGTAAATACCTCCTCCATTTGTGATGTAACGGGTAATACTGATTCATCGGTATAAAGACCTCAAAACCTACGCAGGAAGTCCATGCATATACAGTAATAGAGACCTACAAAAGTTAATTCCATTTTAGCATTAGTCACAATGCCCGAGTATTTATTTGATATTAAACATTTAAACCCATTTAACATTACTCCCGTTTCCCCCGCTATCTTGTATACAAATGGAGCGAAAACGATGCATTTGCCTTTCCAATGACTAGACGAAAGCAACCAAAATGCTAAATTAAGCCCCCTTCCGGCCTTTCCTATAGTTATAAATAATTGGTGATATATTGAAATTCCTTTTTTAAATACTCAGTACTTCATATATTGAAAGATGAGATTCATAAGTTCAACAACAAAAAATATTGAAAGATTCATAGTCTTATGTAATCAGTAACTTCAACCTCTTCTTTTTCTAGAAAGGTAATCAGTAAATTTATGAATCTTATGTAATCAGTAAATAAAAAATAAAAAAACATCTCTTCTTAAAAAAGAAAATGTAATCAGTAAAAATAAAAATAATTTTTGAAAAGTCTGTTCGTTTGCATGTTCGATACTAAACAACAATGAATATAAATCGGTCGTCTCAAAAAACCAAGCTAACTAAGTTTTTTCACTCATATTCATGTCATACGGTGTACATGGAGAATTTCGGTTTGCCAATATGGGCGGCTTCAGGGATCTCAGTTGTTTAAACTTTAAAGTTAGAGAAAAGTCTAAGGTTTTTTTTTTTTTTTTTTAATTAATCAGAAAGGGGGGAGAGAAGTTTTTGATCATTTCTTTAGCCATGTCATGTAATTCGTGCCACTTTGTTTATTTTTTTAACAGAAAGATAACTTATATTCGTGCTACTTTGTTTATTTTTTTAAGAGAAAGCCTCCAAAAACTCATATGCATCCTTATTGATGTCCTCTCTTAGAGGAAACCCTACTATGGCCTTTCTTGGCGTCTCCTCCTCCTCCCCCTCCTGTTCGAAGACCTCTATGTCGAACTCTACTATGGGATCTCATACCTTTTCCATTGACGAGGTCACGAGATCATTTGCTGCATCACTCGACTTGGCATCCTTTTTGGATTTTCAAAACCCTTGCCAAGCATCGTTAACGACCAAAACTTTGTCCATTGATGAGGTTATCAGATCCTTCGCTGCCCTTTCTAGCCTTGACCAACTTGAAGGTTGTCAATCTCTCAGATCGTGGCTTTGCTCCTTTCAAGAAGAAGAGAAGACGCCCTGTTGGTTCACGAATAAAAAGGATAAGAAGAAGATGCAAGAGGAAGAGAAGCCTCCCATCATCACCCCTCCACCTGCAGCGCCCCAGAGCCCTAGCTTGAAGGGCAAGGAGGTTTTTTGAAGTCTTTTTCTATTTCCCTTTCTGCATTTATTTCAGTTATTTGTTTATTGCGGAACAATTGCTCTTGGTACATGCTTTTCACATGAGGGAGCTTTATTTTCTTGTTCTTTGCTCTAATTTAGTTAGAAACAATTGCCTATGATCTATTTTCATTAGATTATAGGCTCCTTGTGAGTCGAAATTTGTAATGAAGATACAACATTCATACGAATCAGGTGATTTTGCTTGTCCTTTATGTGCATAGCAGCGGATCGATTCGTATTGTACCCTCTACTTGATTCTAATGACAAAATTGTCTTTTAAGTTCAAAAAAAAATATTCGTGCCATTTTGTATGAAAGAAAAAATAAGCTATTTTGGGTCATATGTAGCTACATATTTTGAGCATTTATCTCCTAACAAATAAAAGGCATATGAGTACTATTAATCTTCTCTATTTCTACAAGATTACGACTGTCAATCAAGGACGAGACTCAAGAGACTGAATCAATGGCCGGATTGCAATAACTACGCAACTCCATTACAATTTTTTATAAAAAAAACCTTCGTAATAAATTTTTGAACCAACACTAAAACCGTTTCATATATTGCTCTTTGACCTTTTTATTTTATTTGAGAAGATAATTTCTCTCTGACCCTTCAATAGAAAAAGTTAATTAATTAGGTAAGACGAGTATTTATTTGTATCGTTGGATCGACCTCCTACCTATCAATCGATTGAACCTTCTATTTTTATTGTGACCATATATTTTTTGAAAAATAAAAGTAAACCTTAATTACCCATCTCTGAGAAAAGTTGGGAACTTGAAAAATCACCCTATAGGGCATTATAAACACGACGCTCTTAAAAAGAGAATAAACCCCTTTATATAATATTAGCCTCTTTACCTAGTACAACTTTGTATCCAAGAAGACTAGCCTAAAAAGGGGATGCAAATTTGCTCCCCACCCTCGTCCTCGTCTTTCTAAATGAATGACACATGTTTTTTTTGTTTAACCACACTAACCATAGTTAATAATATGTATTTATAGTAATAAAATACATTATTTTCTAATTTTACTTTAGCTCCCCCTTTACTTTAATCTTTCTTTTTTCTAAACAAAAATCAAAACAAATTTTGATAGGATGCGCCACCTATGGTTTGTGTATTCAAAGAAGAACTTCAACTGAAAGTTCAAAGGTCCAAAAGTTGCAGTAAGGTGCAATAATCAAGTAATCACATACAATTTCCCTTTAAACTTCATGGTGATGGCTGGAGGGGGTGTTATTGGGTTAGATCGTCTTTCTCTGTGGTGTTCAATCGAGGGTTGCAATCGTGAAGGATTTCGGCAGCAAAGGTCCAGGACAGTTTGGGTTTTTGCCGGAGAGCGATTCCGGCGAAAGCGGAGCAGCTCTCGGCTTGTGGGTATGAATAAAAAGATGCCCGATCCTGTTTTGGGCCAGTTCTAGAATTTTGGTGGTGGTTTTTGGGGTTAGCTTGGTGGTCTTGGGGTTGGTGATGGTGGTGGTGGTTTTTGGTTTGTATTTTTGCATGAGAAATAGTTGATAACGTAAATGAGTGTGTGGATTTACCTAAGGCTGACCGGAAAAAGCCATCGGAGATTTCTCTTCTGGTGTTAATAACGAAGCATGATACTTAGAAAATTATAATTTACTATCATCTTTCGTTACTAACATCAGAAGAGAAAGGGATCCTAGTGTACAATGCGTATGTTGAGATTACACAAAGAGCAATATGTGATGACCTTATTTAGAAGATACCACGACTGACCATAGAAACATTTTAGATGAGGTCATACAAGAGGGGTACAAACAACCAAATTCTTTAAAGAAGTGTACGATAATTATAAACATTACTAATCTAAGGACGGCAAAGAGTTTATCCACTACTAAAAGGATGTCCTACAACATTTGAATGAAACTATACGCAGATATAACAAAAAAGAGTATGACATATACCAAGATGAACTGGAAAAGACTAGTAAATATGTTGCCAAACTTGCAAAAGATAATAATATTATCATAAAGGAGGTTATAGATTTTATAGTCAAAACATATTTATCAGATGTGGAACCTAACAAAATAGAACATTCGTTCAGTTTGGCAGATAAGGTAGAAGCATTACAAACTGTTTCCAAGAGTAGTGCGTCAAGTTTACATCTTGATGATTGAAGCAGACATTAAATTTAACACAGAACAAAAACCAATCGAACTTCAACATGCGCAGACAGGATGGATGAGTGGCCGGCAGGGTCGCCTTAGGCATGGCAGGCAGTAGCACTTTAAGCAAAAACACTGTAGACTAGTTTTTTTTTTTTTTTTCTATATTCAGCTATGAAAGACCCTCAATTATTTCCCCTTAGATGCCAATGTTATGGTGGATGCTGACCAGTTTGTTAGAGACTACATTTCCCACCTTACCACAAGCCCTCTTGACCTTTCCGAGCCAATATGGGAAGTCCATGTCCTCAAAACCTCTGATGCAGAAGCCGTTGCAGTGATTCGGATTCACCACTCGATGGGGGATGGTGCATCCCTCATGTCACTTCTACTAGCTTGTACCAGAAAAACATCTGACCCGGATGCTTTGCCTAGTCCAAACCAGAGGAAACATGAGGGTAGTTCTTCAAGTGATTCGAGCGTGTTCTGGTGGTTCTATTTGGTCAGCAGTAACATTGATGGGGAACACTTTTGTTGATCTTGTGCTGTTTGTTGCCACTATTCTGTTTTTGAAAGATACAAAGACTCCTATTAATGGCTGGTGTTGAGCTTACTGCCAAGCGCTTCTTGCATCGAACGGTTAGTTTGGATCACATCAAGCAAGTAAAGAATGCTATGAACATGGTATGTCAACCAGACATCCTTATAGTTTTAGTATTCAGTATATATCTCTGACTGCGATTCAAATTCATAATGACTGATATACATGCAAATTAAGTAGTTGTCAAGAACATTTTGGCTGAAATGAACAACATACCAGCTTTAAACTGATTCTACTCTATATGCTCATATACATATTAACAAATTAAGAAGTTATGGGTTGATTTAAGCATGATTTCAACTTCAGAAGTAGTTTAAACCATAACATTTGGTCATGGCGTCATAAACTGATAAAAGTATGTGGTTTAGGAGCCATGTACTGATGGGGATTGCCTCAAACATCTGATAGGACTCATATTTAGTTTCTGTTTACATATTACCAGACCTCCCATAGTATCTTTCTGTATGATCTACTATTCAAATCGGGTAGTACAACTTCTAGAACCATAACACAGATTTATCTATTCATCTTATCATTTAAGTTGAACTATAGCTTCTAATGATCATTTTCCATTTCCTCATACATATTATCATATTCACTGATACCAGAGAAAAAATTTGTCAAAACCTCAAAATACTCACCAGTACATAATAGCACATTTCTGTGTTTTGCAGCAGGTGAAAATGAGAAAGATGAGGAAGCAAAGAAGAAGGGAAACAATCTTCCAAAAAGCATCTGGCTTAGAGAAAATATTCTCGTTAATTTACGATCAGCTGCTGGGATCCAGGTAATCAAATATATACCTAGCTAGCTAGCATTCCTCAACCCTCAAGCTTATGCTTATAATTTAGTCAGCGTTTCTGTAAATATTTATACAAATGACTTTTCTCCAATGTTCTCTAATTACACATATATAACAGGATCTGGCTGATATGATGGCTAAGAAATCCAAGACAAAGTGGGGCAATAGGATTGGATATGTCCTTGTCCCCTTCACCATTGCTCTACAAGATGACCCTTTGGATTATGTTCGTGGAGCCAAGTCGCATGTTGATCGAAAAAAGCACTCGCTTGAAGCATTTTGCACATACTTACGTGCCAATGTTTTAACCAAACTGATTGAAGCCAAGGTACAAAATCATAATTCATATTGAGTTACACAGTTACAGCTGCTTCATGCTCTGGTACGTATGGTCTTACAGGGAGCAAGAGCAGTAGCACACAGAGTTCTTTGTAACTCGACACTAGCCTTCACAAACTTGATTGGTCCCCTTGAAGAAATTAGCTATTACTGCTCCTAATGTTTACGGCCACCCCCATGTAGGTTCTCTATTTTCGTTTATACTTCTGGTACTGATTTTAAACCAATTGATAAAAAAGGTTTCATCATTTTGTTCTCTCAACTTTCGCTAAAAATTGTTGCTGCATTTTGGTGAGCTTAGTTGTTGACCCCAATGTGATTCCTGATCCTGAAAAGTTGTTGGATGATTTAGAAGAGTCACTCAAACTCATCCACGATGCTGTTGTCGAAAAGGGGCTCAACATTTTTGTGTGTAGCTCTAATTTGGGAGTCCACTAGAGTCGAACATTTTTTTTTTCCTGCCTGAAGTATAGTTCTATGTAGGCATGTATTTTAGGTTCTAATTAACTTATATTTTAAGTAAACTGTCAGACCTCATCAGAATCGCAAAACAGACAAATTAATTGATTCTACATGCACAATAATAATTTCAAAACACAATCACAGTGCACCAATTCCAGTTCCCCAAACTCACAAACAGACATAACCGACTACCTAAGTTCTTATAAGCACGTCCATTGCATTGATAAATGATCTCCATTCAACTTTCCTATTTCACAAGGACACTCTCAGAAGTCCCAACCTGTGATTCTCATCTGCCAGACCACAATACCTGCAAATGGATCAAAACAACAGTTACAAGACATAAATGATATCGATCACCATGCATTCTAAGTCGTAATCTGAATCTAAATATTTCAAATCCATGGATGGAATGCATAAAGGCTTCTGTGACGCCTACTTACTTCTACATTGAATGC
The DNA here is from genome assembly GCF_000184155.1 of Fragaria vesca subsp. vesca. Classification (NCBI taxonomy): domain Eukaryota; kingdom Viridiplantae; phylum Streptophyta; class Magnoliopsida; order Rosales; family Rosaceae; genus Fragaria; species Fragaria vesca. Next base: position 21,428,795 of record NC_020497.1, on the reverse strand, counting down.
ACAGATCGACTGCTCATAGTGTAAAATAGCTTATTTCTCTTGATAAAAATGGGGTGGGGGTGATCAATCAAACTACAACGGAACTTTCTGTTCTTTAGTTTATAGTGAACAATGTACAAACCAAATGCAAAGAAAGCAATAAGGACCAACCATGTTTAACATTAACAAGTGTAATTATTGGTTTGACCAGCACTCCCTCTAAACTTTAATACCTACGGAAGATAAAGAGGAGGAGGAATTACCAATATATGGATCATGGATGGATTGAGTTAGACCACAAGGACACCGGTCAAGTCGGTATTTCCTATGCAGCACCACAAGCACCATTCCACTGCATCGGGTCTGGTTGGTTCTGAATCAACAGAGAAAAGGCTGTTAACATGCATCAATGAAAAGAGCCAAGGAGGATGAAAGGTCTGAATAAACAACCTGTTGGTTTGTAAGACTAGGGCCGGAACATCCTTGTTGATACATGTTTGGATGAGTGAGAGGCATGTCCGTAAGCTTCAAACGCTTGTCAACATCCGTTTCCAAATAGCCATCAGGACTTAAACCATTCGACTTTGCATGATCTAGCTGGTTTTCTGTGTCCCCTGAATCTCCACACGTATTTGGGCAGGCAGCTGCACAAGATAAGAGCACGTAAGCACTGGTGTAGGCAGTTATTAAGCATAGAACACTCGAAACACATGCTTAATAAAACAGTTCTAATTTAGCACATACTCAGAAACACATGCACACACTAGAAAACTCGACATACAATATTCATGGCTGCTTGAAAGCAAATTATAGTGTAAAGGATAGACATGAACCTAAGTATATAATTATAAAACATTATGATTTAAGAGTGAACGAAATACAAGGCTAGAATACATACATTGCAGCTCCTTGATCACTGTATAGGCATCCAGATCTTTACCAATATCATTATAACCAAAGAAAGAGCAACCTTGGTAAAAATAATCCCAGCGCCACCTAGTACCGGAACCATCAGTGTCCCAGCTGAGGCAGAATCTCCTCTCATGACTCAAGTTGGGCATCCGCTCACCATTGTAGGATTCCAAGACAAACTCAGCATCTCTCCGAGAAGCAAACTCCACAAAACCATAATCTAGCGGCACTTGTGTTAGCCAGTTACGCAAAACCGTTGCAGCCAAAACCTAGAGAGAATTCCAAGGTTCAGTTTCAATGATTTTTCCTCAAATAAATATATAAATAGAGAGATACCTTGGCGTTGTCATGGAAGCAGCTGAAGAGATAAATCGCATCGTTCGTCGGCGGCAATCCGTCGACCCGTATGGAGCGAATCTCATTCTCCTCAGGATACGACATGGCTCGAGGACTTGCAAGATCTCCGATTAGGGTTTTGTTTTGTCATGTCTTGGGTTGGACCGGAGCCCAGTTCCAGATTTGCCCTGACCCATAGCCCATTATTAGATACAGAGCCCAATTATTTCAGTAGAGATCATCGTTTTGTTCGTCGGCCTCTTCCCCCAAAACCCTCCTTTAGGTAATCTTTACAAGATCAATTGATAGAAATCTATGGAGGTATTTCCATAAGCCTAATTTCTTTCCATTTCTAATTATCATAACTCAATGTAGGCATTGTCCATTACATGCAGCTTAGGTTCTAATGAACTTCTCTAGTTTTCTATTTTAAATACACTGTCAGACCTTAACATTGAGACATGCACAACAATAACTTCAAAATACAATCACAGTGCAGACAGACATTACCGACTAACAAAGTTTCTAAAAGCATGATCGGCTTTCCTAAACACATAATTGATTCATGTGCCTTGTCCATATCTTTCAATGTTCCAATTTTCCATACAGAATGATAGAACAGCAGAATTCAATATACCCACAAAAAGGAATATTTATCTTAACAACATCTAATATGCTGGTAAAGAAAATACAACTTGAGTGGCCCGTTGTTGGTTCGTCTAGAAAGATAAATATTGATCCAAATATTCTGTTACAGACAAGGTGCACACCAACACCGCAAATTTACAAACCAGATCCTGAAGATCAAGAGAAAAGTACAATGTGCATTGTGTGTGCAATGTGCATCTCATTCATGCTGTCTTTTGATCGGAGGAAATAAATAGGGTTGCTGCACATGATTGTCACGACTAGTCCACAACTTCTTGAATATGGGCAATAGCTAGCTAGATTCAGTACAAGTTAAAGACCTATATATAAGGACCAACCATGTCTAACATTAATTCTTGGTTTGAGATAGCACTCACTCTAAACATTTATACTGAAGAGAAAGAGGAGGAATTACCAATGGATGGATTGAGTTAGAGCACAAAGCCACTGGTAAACTTAGTATACATGACGCCCGAGGAATGACAATTGTACTCAAATGTGCGAGTGGCCAGGATCTCACTTGTGATTTTTTTTGAGCCCAACACATCATAGCAAATTACTACGACAACAACACGCACCTTCCCAAGAGCCTTGATCCCAGAAAACATGTTTGCACACACAACAAAGGCAACAGTTTTATCTCCAAGATCGACAAAGGTGTATGACGATGGAGAATGTTTACACACGAAGGTACAGAGCAAGCGAAAAATCCCCAACCATTTTTCGTAAGAGATGCTTATATCGCCATCATCATCCACTACTAATCGAGAGACAGATATCTCACCCTCATTACGAAAAGAGAACATGACCTTATCATGTGTACCATCATCCAAGTCCAAGACTAAAGCCCTACCATCGAAGGGAAAAGGCTTACCATCGAACAAGGATGTTATCATTCTCCATTTCTGTTTCTTGTCATTCACGTCGAAGCAAATAATGGGAATGTAATAGGCTGGCACGTTCCCCATGCTCGAGATCAAGATCTTGGATCCAACAACAGCACAAGCCAATCTATTAAAAGACCTGTAATGTACATAACCACGCCAATTATCTAGTTCCGGAATGCTATCTGGAGGATGCGGCAGAAACAAACATTCACGAGAACTGCTATCGTATACCTCGAAAGAGGGATGTTCAGGAGGAGCACCGGCAAGACAATAGAGATTTCCGTTCACCTCAAAAAGCAAGGGCTCTGGTTTCGCCTTCGGGATACTCCAATCAAGCCTTTTCCACACACAAGACTCCGGCTCAAAACTATACACATCTCCACAAGGCACATGGGCCGCAGTCATTGTTGTTTCCTCATCTGGTCGGGGAACCAAGCCACCGGCGAAGATGATTCGGGAGCCGTAGGCACAGCTACCCATACGCGTTGGGATTTTCACATCCTTGCCGCCGCAGCTTTCGGGGACTTTCTCCCCGGTGAAGAGCCAAGCCCGCTGGAGCAACTGAGATCCCTTTTTGGTTTTGGAGGCACAATTGACGCACCTGGTAATTTCGCGAGCTTCTCTGTTGAATTTACAAGAGCAAACCAATAACTCGGACAGTTTGATGGTGCGGAAGACGTAACAACTTCTTCTATAGTTGACTTCTTCGAAACCTAGATACAGCTCCTTCTCCTCTTTCATCGAGGAAACCATTTCCAGAGCTCTCTTAGGAACTTGGTCATTAACATATCCAGCACCACAACCACCATTCCGCTGCATCGGGTCTGGTTGGTTCTGAATCAACAAAGAAAAGGCTGTTAACATGCATCAATGAAAAGAACCAAGAAGGATAAAAGGTCTGAATAAACAACCTGTTGGATTGTAAGACTAGGGCCAGCATATCCTTGTTGATACATGTTAGGATGAGTTAGAGGCATGTCCACAAGCTTCAAACGCTTGTCACCATCTGTTTCCATATAGGCAGCAGGACTATTTGGGTAGGCAGCTGCACAAGATGAGAGCTCGTAAGCACTGGTGTAGGCACGTAATAAGATTACATACGCACATACTCGGAAACACATGCACACACTAGAACACTCGACATAGTTTTCAGAAACACCATCAAGCATCTCAACTCAAACAATTATAACGTCATAGCTTTCCAAATCCTACAGTTCCATATTCATGTCTAGAATACGTACATACATTGCGGGTAAGCTCGCTTTGTAGTAACAACAGAGGGTACGGAGTCCATGTAGTTCTCAATCATTGTTTTGGCATCCATTTCATTACCAATCTTATTATAACCAAAGAAAGAGCATCTCTCGTAAGTATAATCCCAGCGCCACCTTGCACCGGAACCATCAGTGTCCCAGCTGAGGCAGAATCTCTCATGATTGAAGTTGGGCATCCGCTCACCGTTGTAGGATTCCAAGACAAACTCAGCATCGCTGTGAGAAGCAAACTCCACGAAACCATAACCTAGCGGCAATCCTGTTCGCCAGTTACGCAAAACGGTTGCAGCCAAAACCTACAAGAGGAGAATATCAATAATTTTTCCTCAAAATTCTTAATAAGATAAACAGAGAGAGAGATACCTTTGCGTTGTCATGGAAGCAGCTGAAGAGATAAATCGCATCTGACATTGGCGGCAAGGCGTCGACCCGTATGGAGCGAAACTCATTCTCCTGAGGATACGGCGGCATGGCTTGCAAGATATCCGATTAGAGCAAGTCCTCCTCCGTAAACAAACATGTTTTCCACCCATCAAAATGGGCAGATCAACAAATTGAGACCCAGGTAAGTTTGGGTTAGATTGAATGAAACCCAGACCAATATCCTCATTGATTAAATATTGTATTTCTTTTTTAAAAAGAACGTTCTATTTTTAATATTACATAAAACGTATAGCAATGGATTATAGCGAGAATCTTGTGAGAATCGTATACTCAAATCCGATCTAAACATTCGAATCCCATTAGTTCATGAAGTACTAAAAAAAAACCAATTATTTGATAATAGGAAAAGTTTGGTCGAAATATAAGAACATTCAATTCTTTGTTGCTCATTCAGACCATGTATATTTGACTATTGCAATTCATAACTCACCAACACTAGAAAAGGAACACTCATTGATATGCACAAATTCCTTGATATGTCTTGTATAGTTGTAGTTGCTTCTCTCTACATTTCTGCGTAATGTGGTGTATAACTGTATATGATGGTACTGATACTGATTATAGTTTTAGTAGTGTATTCACTTAAAATTCCCCACTGAGCAAGCAATATTCGTATCTGTATTCGACACCATGAACCATGTTGTCGTAGTTTTTAGCTTTTATTGGAGAAATTCACTATGATTTATTCCTCTATCAAATTTGGTGTTTAAGTTGGACATGTCAACTTTTCAGGAATCAGGGATTGAGGGGAAATGCTAAGTTTTGGGTCGTCTGAAGCTGTAAACGCCTGTTGGGTGAGTGACTATAAATTTGGTTGCAATAGATTTTGAGCACTAAGAATTATTCGGGACTGACATAAGTGTCTGAAAATTGAAAATGATACTCGGGTGATTGCACCACCTTATGAATTCTTGTATGTAAGAGAAGTCTGGTACCATGCTGTTGCCTTGTTGGGAAATTTTAGTAATATATGCTTGTTGCTATTGTACAGTGTAGATTTCAGCGCTTGATGTTAATCACTGGTTATAAGTAGTGTAGATATGAGTGCTTGAACTAAGTATAGAAAATGAGAAGGTTGGGTTCTAAGGCAAGCTCAACCAAAATTATCTTAATTAGAATCAAATTTCCAGATTTTTTTATCAAAAAGCAACTTCATTAAGGCCACAAGGCCACAAGGGCCGGAGAAACCACAAAGTACAAAGCTAGCTGGATAGGAAACTACAAAGGTAGCAGAATCAAATTTCCATCACACTAATTTAAGTCCAGAATTTTACATACAAAAGTAACAAGTTCATAAAACAAGATGTTGAATAAATTTCATTCTTCCACTTCTTGTAGCTTTGTCTAACAAATACCATCATCAATTGCAGGCCTGCAATTAAAAAGAAAATAACTAACCGATTGTCTTTGTTTAAAAGAACTAACAAACAATATCCAAAATGACAAATATAAAAACAAAATTCCAAAAACTAGAAACAAACATACAAAAAATAAAAGTACTTACCGGCGGTTAGCTAAAAAAGCAAGATCATCAATCAGACACATTCTTTGGAATAGAAATTGGAACTTCAGGATCAACATGAAAGGAAACCTATTGCTCAATTCTCGCTCTACAACTTCAGGTTGCTAAAAAAATAAATTAAATAAGTAAATAAGAAAATATTACTTAAATAAGATAAAAATAAAAATAAAATGAAGATACATTAACTACATACCAAATCTCTACCACCATCAGAACCATGAATAAACAGAGCTTCTGCAAATCTGGATAGTCCCGCACAACTGTTAATGAAACCTTTTATTGGATTGTCGTTGTTATAGCTATTGAACACATCAAGGAAGATAGCATGGGATGTAATGTTTGGCTTGATCATAATTTCTGCAGCTGCACCACAAGTTTCCTCCACATACTGATCAAAAACGGACTCCCAGTTTGTAATATGTTGAATCCCCAAGCGAGTATCAGTGGGAAATTGATAACGCTCCGTAATAGACATAAGTATTGGATGATGCTGAAGCATCCAACAGTTTTGCCTTCCAACAAAATAAACATATAAAAGTGAGATGATAGACAGTTATACTACATCGTATAATAATTTAATACTCTTATTGTTAGGACAAACTGGAAACCAAATATGCAGGCTCAGGAAATATATGTATGTGAAACATGTATAAATAAGTCGAATGCATAAACATGTATAAAAGAGGGTAAGTTAATTATTCTTACGGTGTAGACAGCGTAATCATTTGATAGAAATGTTGTAACTCTACATTGTACATATCGTCTCCCAATCTTGGCTTGAGGAATTCTAAAAGTTGAATATTCAGTCCAACGGTTGGATTGCTATCAACATCTATCACCACAGAACCTAAGACTATAGCAACACTTCTCAATACTCCAGTTGTAGTTCCCATCATGTACTTATCAATGAATTCCCGGACAACCTGCCTATTATATTTTTTTAAAAGAAAGAAGAAAGAACATTAACAAATTTAGATATGTGAAATATAATTTGTAAAAATAAATTAAAAAATAAAAGCACAATTTACCTAAAACAGCAACGATGAACATCAGCTATCCTTGGAGAATTTCTATTTGGCTTCGAAATCCAGATGTCCCCTTTAGTTCGTCTCCATTCATCATAGAAGACGCGCGGTGGTGAAACTAACCCTGGATGATTGACCACTGGAGTTCTCAAAGCTGCTATCATAGGTGGATCACCCCGACTTCCTGATGCTTGTCCTCTGCTTCTTCTTCTTCTTCCTCCATCAGCGGGACCATGAGAAAAGTCATCGTCCGATGACGGATCGGCATATTCTTTCGTTCCCCAGTTCCTTGGAAACATCCTATAAAGTAAAGGAGCAAACCGTTAATTATCACTTAATTAAAACACCCAACAATCCTAGAAAGCAATTGGAGGCAGGAAGCCAGGGATAGTTACAAAAGAGCAAAGAGCATAGTTCCTGTATTCGCACAATGAAGCTAATAAGACCAAGTCTATTCTATAAGAGCAAATGAGCATAAAACTCAGGATTTAATGCATGAACAAAAACCCAGGGGACAGTAAGAATTGTAATGAGAGACTTGTAATGAAGACACTTCTTAGATACATAACAACAGCCAAATTCATGACTCTCTATCAAATACATAGGTACTATCAATTGATAAACATCCATACAGTAAGAACACTAAGTACATTCAATTCATACCATTATTCTCTAATGAACACAGCAACCTGGAGGCTCTATTTAGAAAAGAAAAAAATATCCCATTATCACCAACATTGCTAATTAAATCTCTAAAACTAGTCTAAGTTCAGATCGCACACGAAATCGAAAATCTCACATCTTTATACTAGCCAATCGCACTTCATTATTCCAATCAACCTAGCTTCGGAGTAAAGCAACACCACCAAAGCAGTAACCCAAAACCCAGAAAAGAAGAACAACATGCAACACAGTCAAAGCAATAACACAAAACCCAGCAACAGATCGAATACCCAAAACTCAAAACCCCGCAATGCTGATTCCAACAATTACCTTTGAGAGAAATATCTTCAGAAAATCAAAGCTCCAAGTCGTATTGTAGTCACCTGCATCAAAATTGAAACCTTCAATCATCGAAGTAGAAATCGATTTATGAGAGAGAGAGAGAGAGAGAGAGGTTAGAGCTAGCTAGGGCGTACCTCTAAAGAGACGAATCAAAAGAGAGGCTACGGCTCGCCGAGAGCTTCGTCGCCGTCTCCGACGAGGCTGAGAGAGGAGAGATGTTAGGTTTTGGGTTTTGGGTTTTGGGAGTGTGAGTGTGCGAATTTGTGTGTGTGATGAAGGGGTTTTAGGTTTTGTGTTTTGTGTTGTTTTTTTTTTTTTTTCCAAGTATTGGGGGAGAATTTAACTTTGGGTTTAAATGTAGGAGGAAAGTTGAGCGTTATTAAATGACATTCACTTCGACAGGAAATCACACAATGTAAACAACAATAAATGTGGTCTGATCCCCAAAACTTTTATTTTAGACATTACCTTATATTTGATATATATCTTGGAACTGCAATAATGTGTACGTGTTATGAAAAATTTAATTACCAACTCTTTGTTAAATAAAAAATGTAAATCAAGGACGATCGACATATCACTTGTATCCACATTTGAAGTTCGATCATCTTCACCTTTAGATAAGTCGGTGTCTATATTCTTCTTCTTCTGATGTAGATTGCACTCTTGAAACAGTGTTTCCCGCAGAGACAGCGGTGGTGGGGTGATGGTGATCGATGAACAGAGTTTGCGTGCCACAACTTCTCTTGCAGGACGAGCAGGGTTGTTGTTTGGTATTGATCTTCACTTTCCATCACTTATTGGCATGCATTATTGGCTCATCATGGTAGGATTCCGAGACAAACTCAGCATCGCTGTGAGAAGCAAACTCCACAGAACCATAATCTTCCGGCAATCTTGTTCCCCAGTTACGCAAAACTATTGCACCCAAAACCTTATGATCACCGAATACAACATAATCAACAATATAATAGAATTCCAAGCTAGGTTGAATTTTCTCAAAAAGCCCTAATTTGTCCTGTCCTGTCCTGAGTTTTAGACTACGTGATATACGAACTTAATTGTCTTAGTGTCATAGGATAAACTGGAAATAACCTCAAAGTTGTGATTTAATTACAGTAGGTGAAGGATTGCTGAAGTCCTTATTACTTATTGGTGATGAAATGCACTCCTGTCTGGTATCAGCTTATTGCGAGTAATTTGGCATTAGCCTTTGTTTTGATTATTAACAACATTACTAAAAGCATTTCTTTGACTCAGATGAAAAGATTCCCCTAAACCCTGTATATGTAAACCTGCAGAGAGGTTGATTGTCCCAATCCAACCGCAATAGCTCAAAGAGATTCCAAAGCAGATGTGTGCTACAAAATGTCTGACAAGTAATCTTGAAGTAAAAACAGATTTAATCACTACCCTTGAAGTAAACTTTGTGCCTTCCCCCATATCTTACCTTCTCACCATTCATCATCCCAGTAAAGCATCAACTACTTCATTCAAGCTGTAACAAGCAACAACAACAACTTCACAATCTCTTATGTTTAAGCTTGTACTGAATAAAAGATTTGGCCGCAAACCATGAGCCTTGAAACCCATCTTCATCACTACTAGAAACCTCAACTTCTGTTCTTTGTTCAATTTCTTGGTTTAACATAGCACTCACTTTAAACATTAATAATGAAGATAAAGAGGAGGAGGAGGAATTACCAATGGACCATGGATATTGTATTCAGAGGTACGAGGGGCTAAGATTTCATAAAAGAGAGCTCCCGAGTATAACACTTCATATTGAAAGCTGCATATGTAACAAGTGTTTCCTTCTACTGATGAAATGGTGTCAGGTTTTAGCTAGTTAGTTAAAGATTCATATGTTGTTCAACTCCAATGAGTCGGTTTAAATCAACTTTGTTTCAATGTCACAAATGAACAAGGATGTGACACCGGTGCCTATACTACCGACGGCAATCAGATGCAAGTGTCCATGGTGGAGGTCCGGTAATGCAAACAAAAGCGAATCTCTTTCTTGTTAACTTTTGCATGTCATGTCTCTTCAAGATTGTTATGTAAAGTTGATAGCAATCGTGGAGGCATGCACAAAGATATTCTAAAGAGCTAATGACCACAATGTTTCTTATAGCAAAAGGACGAGCACGGGCTGTTTGGTATTGAGGGTACATGGTACGTTGCTGATCTTCCATTCTTTCCTTCCATCACTTGATCACTTCACGGGTTCTTCTCCTCCTCACACCATCTCAACAATTATTGGCATGCTAGCATTGCCATGCAGGAATACAATAGAACACTCTCCATTATTGTAGAGCTCAATCAATGAATTGGCATCCATTACTGTCTGTGTTTCGATGCGGGTGAATTTCTGAGAATTTAATCAAAAATGAGGAATTCTCAATTTCTTTAGACTTTTTCCACCGTTTGGGTTATTATCCCGTGGAATTTATAATTTCCATAGGAAAATAATCGTGGAATTTATGAGCTTAAATTCCCGACTTGAATTCCTCACAAAATAGGTGTCATTTGTCAATTCCCTCAACTGAGGCTAGTCTAAATACTGATTCTTGTCATTTTAAAATTCTACATCATGAAATCTAAACAATAGAATTCTTAATCAATGAAATTTAAATTCATTGAATTGTAATTCCTATAACTTTAAAATTTACGTGGAAAATAGAATTTCTTCATCCAAACACAATTGTTCAACATTGTAGAACACTCTCCTAAGTCACAACCTGTACGTGATTCTCACTCTGCCACTCCACAACACCTAAAAATGGATCATAACCATCTTATCAAAAAATAAACTCCCTCTCTCTCCCCATCGCTTCTTCATCTCTACCGTGCCTCTCCCCATCACTGCCTCTCTCCCCTTAAAACCAACATCATGACAGACTACAAGCCTTTGGAAGCCCAACTAGGGGATTTATATGAACAGACGTGTATGTCAAACTAAAGGACAAGGCTAGGGAGAAATTCAATGACGAAATAGAGGTAATTCAAAGCTAAATTAGGGTTTAGGGTTTCTCGTTATCATTATAGCACCTTCACGTATTGATTAATTTTACTCTATGAAAAAGTTGACATTGAGAGATGACATCCGGAGAATTATGATTCATTTGCAAAAAACCTTGTTGCAAAGAACAAGGTTCTAAGGGCTGTGCAGCGACTATACATGTATGCAACTAGCTTTCGAGGCTTTACATTAATTGTGCATTACATTGATAGATGTAAATTGTGCATCACTACCAAACCAACTTCTTCTTGCAATCTTTCGGTTGCTGCTGTTTGTTCTTTCTTCCAAAACAATTTGCTTTACATTGCGCATTACATTGATAGCTGTTTATTTCATTACACATTCCATTGCGTATGACATTGATAGCTGCTGTTATAGAACACATTGATAGTTGTTGTTGTAGACAAAAAGTAGACTTGCATTACACTCTTAGGCAGTAGATAGAAGACAAAGTTGGATAATAGTTGTAGTTTTCAATATCATACAAAAGATACGTGCATTACAATCACGGTCACCTTACATAACTGATTTATAATCATAATGTATGCATGCCTCTGTTGATGAGAACTGGAAGATTTTCAATTACACAATCTAGTACTTAATACTGTGAATCGAAATTGAAATTAGCACTAAACAAATGATTGTTGCAACTAATATAAAGATTACAAGAACTCACAGCCCAATAATGATCATTGCTGATATTTTCTAACCACCAATGTACTTATGAAACTCGTCAATAGGGTCCTTCATAGGAATCCTCTCCTCTGCAAAAATCAGAGACGAGTTATGCAGAACCTCAAGAGACCTTCTTGTGTCCAACCCCACACACATCTCTCATCATCACCACCACAATCTGTACCAAATCAACAAAACTCAAAACAAAAACAAAAAAACAAAAAACCACACTTTGGACAAGAAAGTATAACATATATAAGATAATAAAGAATTAACATATCATTCTGCTACCCTATTACAAGTCTCATAATTTATCTACATATTATGCACTTTGTCTTGGAAAAAATCAATTTTGGTTAATTGTGTTATTTGATCTCCTAAAAAAAATGCAAGGACACCATTCGGAACTGCGTCAACATGATGAGAAATGGAAACTTAATAGGCAAACTAACCGTTGACAATATAGTTGTAAATGCCGGAGGAAGGTACACATTGAACCATGAAGAGTATCAAACTCTGTACCCAGAATCCCTATATCGCTTGGTCGAGAAGCTGCATCCAGAGGAACACGATTATCCTGGAGAATTCAAACATTTCCTACAGATGCTAGTAAGAGTGGATAACGATGTGTAAGTAAACAAAACATAACTGAGTCAGCTAGGAACGTTAATTGCCATAACAATTGCATATTTCAATAATCATAATCACTTTCATTTAAAGTGTTTAGCATAATATAAAAAAGCGTAAACAAACAATAATAGTTCAATATATTATCTTGGCTTTCACATTCTCACTTGCATGCAGGAACAAACTTCGGCAATTATACTATCATCCTTCACTATTAACAGACAAAGAAATATAGGAGATCATGTGCCATGCATATCCTATGTTTTCACAGAGAGCAAAAACCTACCAAGGAATATGGGCAGACCTTGAATAATATATTCCGACCTTGAGCATAGAAACAAATATAGATGATGTCGTTAAACGAAAGATAGAAGCAGCCAAATTCTTCAAAGTTGTCTACAATGAATATGGAGAGGAGTACCTCAAGAACGGTAAGAGATTCATCTATTACTACAGGTTTGTCTTTCAACATTTGAATGAAACTATATAAAGACATAATAGAGAAGAACGTGACAAGTACCTAAAAAAAAGAGACAAGGTTGAAGAAAAAGTTATTGAAGATTATGAATCATGTGGTATTGACAACCCGGAGCAGAGGAAATATATGGTTGCCAAAGCTGCTGCAGATGTGCCACCCAATGTAATTGTATATTTTTTCAACCGGAGAGAGATAGTAGAAATGATAGAAGTCATGTTCCCAAGAGTAGTTCTTTTGGTATATATATTCATGATTGAGCAAAGCATTGAATTTAGAGATAATTTCATTTTACTATCCTGAACTTTAGGTCTAAAATCATTTTGATACCTCATCTTTTTTTTAATCAGTTTCATACCTAAACTTTCAAAATGACATCAATCTCGACTAAAATGACTAAAATAGCCCTGGTTAATCTTTTTACCCACTCAGAGTTAAGAATGGCAGCGGCGACGGCCGGGGGAGGAGGAGGGGCTGCCGCCGGGGCCCATTGCTGGTGGTAGGGGTGGATGCCGGCGCCGGCCATGTGGTGGATTTGGAGGCAGGGAGAGAGAGGGTAAAAAGATTAATCAGGGCTATTTTAGTCATTTTGGTCGAGATTGATGTCATTTTGAAAGTTTAGGTATGAAATTGATTAAAAAAAAAGATGAGGTATCAAACTGATTTTAGACCTAAAGTTCAGGGTAATAAACTGAATTTTTTTCTTGAATTTAACGAAGATGAGAATTCCATTACGCTAGTAGCAATTGGATGAAGGGCAGTAGGAGGCTAGTAGCAATTTGAGAGCAACAACCACACTTCAGACATAAGGCACTTTTGGTCTGTTAATTAAAGCTTCAGAACTCCAAAAAAACTGAATGAAATATTGTAATGTTTATTTTTTCAAAGAAGTTAAAAACTATTGAGCATATCATCAATCAAGAAATGCTGCCCATTAAAATTTATTGCAAAATGTCATGTCTGAACCTTTTATTCAAGTATGGATGCCCTGTCTTTACAGGGGAACTGGTAGGTTCCTAATAACCAAGATGATCTCATTATCATTATAACACCTTCACGTATTGATTTAATTTACTCTATGAAACAGTTGACATTGAGAGAGGACATAATTCCCCATCCGGAGAATTATGATTCATTTGCAGAAAACCTTGTTGCGAAGAACAAGGTTCCAAGGGCTGTGTACCAACTATACAGGTATGCAACTAGCTTTCGAGGCCTTACATTAATTGTGCATTACCTTGATAGATGTAAATTGTGCATCACTACCAAACCAACTTCTTCTTGCAATCTTTCGGTTGCTGTTGTTTGTTCTTTCTTCCAAAACAATTTGTTTTACATTGCGCATTACATTGATAGCTGCTTATTGCATTACACATTTCATTGCGTATTACATTGATAGCTGTTGTTGTAGACAAAAAGTAGACTTGCATTACAATCTTAGGCAGAAGATAGAAGACAAAGTTGGATAATAGTTGTAGTTTTCAATATCATACAGAAGATACGTGCATTACAATCACGGTCGCCTTACATAATTGATGTATAATCATAATGTACGCATGCCTTTGTTGATGAGAACTGGAAGATTTTTAATTACACAATCTAGTACTTAATAATGTGAAATTGAAATTAGCACTAAACAAATGATTGTTGCAACTAATATAAAGATTACAATAACTCACAGCCCAGTCATGATCATTGCTGATATTTTCTAACCACCAGTGTACTTATGAAACTCGCCAATAGGGTCCTTCATAGGAATCCTCTCCTCTGCAAAAATCAGAGACGAGTTCTGCAGAACCTCAAGAGACCTTCTTGTGTCCAACCCCACACACATCTCTCATCATCACCACCACCATCTGCACCAAATCAACAAAACAAAAACAATAAACAAAAAAACTACACTCTGGACAAGAACCTATAACATATATAAGATAATAAAGAATTAACATATCATTCTATTACCCTATTACAAGTCTCATAATTTATCTACATATTATGCAATCAATTTTGGTTGACTGTGTTATTTGATCTCTTAAAAACAAATGCAAGGACACCATTTGGAACTGTATCAACATGATGAGAAATGGAAACTTAATAGGCAAACTAACCGTTGACAACATAGTTGTAAATGCCGGAGGAAGGTACACATTGAACCATGAAGAGTATCAAACTCTGTACCCAGAATCCCTATATCGCTTGGCCGAGAAGCTGCATCCAGAGGAACACGATTATCCTGGAGAATTCAAATATTTCCTACAGATGCTAGTAAGAGTGGATAACAATGTGCAAGTAAACAAAACATAACTGAGTCAGCTAGGAACGTTAATTGCCATAACAATTGCATATTTCAGTAATCATAATCACTTTCATTTAAAGTGTTTAGTAATATAAAAAAACGTAAACAAACAATAATAGTTCAACATATTATCTTGGTTTTTACATTCTCACTTGCATGTAGGAACAAATTTCGGTAATTATTCTATCATCCTTCACTGTTAACAGACGAAGAAATAAGGGAGATCATGTGTCATGCATATCCTACGTTTTCACAGAGAGCAAAAACCTACCAAGGAATATGGGCAGACCTTGAAGAGTATATTCTGACTTTGAGCATAGAAACAAATATAGATGATGTCGTTAAACGAAAGGTAGAAGCAACCAAATTCTTTAAAGCTGTCTACAATGAATATGGAGAGGAGTATCTCAAGAACGGTAAGGGATTCATTTATTACTACAAGTTTGTCTTTCAACATTTGATGAAACTATATAAAGACATAATAGAGAAGAACATGACAAGTACCTAAAAAAAAAAAGACAAGGTTGAAGAAAAAGCTATTGAAGATTATGAATCACGTGGTATTGACAACCCAGAGCAGAGGAAGTATATGGTTGCCAAAGCTGCTGCAGATGTGTCACCCAATGTAATTGTACCTTTTTTCAACTAGAGAGAGATGGTAGAAATGATGGAAGTCATGTTCCCTAGAGTAGTTCTTCTGGTATATATATTCATGATTGAGCAAGGCATTGAATTTAGTGAAGATGAGAATCACATTACGCTTGTAGCAATTGGATGAAGGGCAGTAGTAGGCTAGTAGCAATTTGAGAGCAGCAACCACACTTCAGACATAAGGCACTTTTGGTCCGTTAATTAAAGTTTCAGAACTCCAAAAAAACTGAATGAAATGTTGTAATGGTTATTTTTTTAGAGAAGTTAAAAACTATTGAGCATATCATCAATCAAGAAAATGTTGCCCATTAAAATTTGTTGCAAAGTGTCATGTCTGAACCTTTTATTCAAATATGGATGTCATGTCTTTACAGGAAACTGGTAGGTTCCTAATAACCAAGATGATGAAAGAATTATATGGTAGTTAAAACATAAATCAAGAACCAAAGCAAAATCAAGTTGTTGTACTAACAGCCTCGCAAAGAAGCAGTCATAACAAATTCAAAGATATAGGAGTTATAACAGTCACGCAAAGTTGTTGTAGAATGGCTAGGAGCATGGAGCATCCATGCTCCATAAGACCATCAAATACCAGAAGAGCAATTTTCGGAGTTTCTTCTGCTCGACGATGCCATTTCTACATCTTTTGGGAATTTCAGCTTCATGAATAATGGTCGTGGTGGTATTAGTTATGTGCTTGGTGGCAAGTTATCTAGTGTTGATGTGATTTGTGATAATGACAAGTCTGATAAGAATGTTAAGACGATGGATAAGCAAAATGTCCATGTTGTTGCATCAATTCATGTTGGTGATAGTCTTAAGCACCATATGCAATGTCCCAATTCGTGTGGAAATGCCACGGTCCGATGTGTTGTGTAATGCAGGAAATAACATTGTTGATACATGGGCATTCGAGACAAAAGAGTACGTACTTTCAATTGCCAGACAAGAATACAACTACTGATCATTTGGACTGCAAGCCTTATGTGGTTTCTAAAGATGTGGGTGGGTTCGAAAGAAGAAAGCGCTAGTGCTGTTGTGCATAGTGAAGCTTTCACTATTGTCAATGGAATCCTGAAGTTAGGAGATTGTAGATTGAATTATTAGCATTAGACCAAATTCCTTTTCATATTAGCATTAGACCGAATTCCTTTTCCTATTAGGATTAGACCAAGGCACACAAAGTAAATATTGCAGAACAAAATCTATATATTGCCTCATGTACTGTTGTGAAAATACAATAAACACATCTTAGGGTGATTCTTACTTGAGCTTCTGACCTCCTTCATCCTTTTTAATTTGGTGGTAATAGCAATCTTGAGTACTCAAGCTACCAAACGCATGCAGCCTAATTTCATTATTTCTCATATATGCTAATGATTTCAAACTATGCTACACATACGTTTTCATCGTTTTGTTTTCTTGTCTCTCACACATTGTTGTCGCATTTTTTTGACCGACATTGCATATAATGTTGATCGATGTGTTGATCCTAGACCTTGAGAAGTTGTTGAAGAATAATTACATCTAAAGAACTATTCTTCAACATATTCCTTAATAAAAACACGACATATTCCCTAATAAAAATGAAACATCTCGTTTATTAACTTTCCTTCATAAATTTGTTGGAAACCTGAGGTGCGTGCGTTCTATGATCGGCTTTTTCATTTCTCATTATTGTATCTAACAAATTGGCATTTCTTTAATCTCAAAGTCAATGCGTTACACATATCAATTGTAAATCCATACCTAGTCTAGAGTCTAGACCGAGCAAATAGAAAGCCTCAAAAAATGCTGTCCAAAATTAGGGTTGGACTATGATCCGAAGAACTCGAGTCTTAATGGGGGGTATTATCGTGATTGCAACAAATTAGGAGAGTTTAATCGCAACTGTAAAAAAAAAAAGAAAAAAAAAAAAGCCTTCTGGAACTCTCTCTGTTAATCTCGACCGATTTGAGTCCCTCACTACATAAATAGAGCTCCAAAAAATTACAGAGCACCATAAACCCTAACAATCCCAAAGCTCACAACTTTCCGATCAGCCATGGCGATCATCTCCGATATCCAAGAGGAGCAGCAACAGAAGTCTCCGCCGCAAGCCAAATCGGCGTCGGGTTCGGGTTCATCGTCGTCGGGGGCGAGAGTGGCGGCGACGTCGTTCAGCACGAAGTTCGATCGGAACAACACGTCGGGGTTTCTGGAGAAGGCGCTGGAGTTTCTGGCGCAGGAGAGCGATTTCATGCGGCGGCCGACGGCGGAGAGGGATCTGGTGGCGATTTTCAAGGCGGTGAGGGAGAGGGAGAGGAAGAAGATGGAGGAGGAGAGGAAGAAGAGGTGGGCGGAGGAGGAGGAGGAGAAGAAGAAGAAGGCGGAGGCGGAGGTGAAGGCTAAGGAGGAGGCGAAGGCGGAGACGAAGGTGGTGGCGGAGGAGAAGAAGGAGAAGGAGGCGGAGGAGAAGAAGGTGGAGGAGAAGAGTGGCAAGAGAGGTACGGATCATTAGCTGTTCAAAGATATGAACTTTTCGATTCGTATAGTTATATGGTTTTATGATATTGTTTGATTGCTGAAACTAGGAATTGAGATGTGTAAAACTGAAATTGTTGAGTAAAGAAGTGTTTTTGTATAGGGTGGAAGACAATGGGATGAAATGTTTGAACTCTAGAATTTGGTTGGAATTTGGCTGAGGAACAATGGGTTTATATAATTTATATGATTGTTATGGTTTTGTTTGATTGGTGGAATTAGGAATGAGATATGTAAATTTGAAATGTTTGATTTGAGATTTTAGGGAAAAACATGTGTTTGCATATGTGGAAGACAGTGGGATAAAATGTATGAACTCTAGAATTGGTTTGGAATTTCGCTGAAGAACAATGTGTTTATATAGTGTGGAAAGTTTTGAATTTGGAATCTGTTAGTAGATGTGTTGTGGTTCTGCAATGTGGTTGTTTCGTATGTTTGGATTTTAGGAAATGTGATAGGATGTGGAGGCTGATTTGGTTGAAGATTCAGTGTGAGAACTGCTAAACTGAAACTGGGTGATTTATGTTGAAGGTCTTGAATTTGTTGTTCTGTGGCATATCTGGAGGTTTGTAAGAAATTGGACATTTTAAACCATATGCATGGGGAAAGAGAATGTGATTGTTGTGGTATTCAATTTCTCATACAAGTGCTAATTGTATCGGCTGCCCCTAGTACACAGAGTATAGTTGTATATTCATCATAATTGTAACTCTGACGTTTTATGTGCAGTTCCAAACAAAGGGAATGGGCTTGATTTGGAGAAATACTCATGGACCCAGAGTCTGCAGGAGGTTAATATAATCATCCCAGTGCCTGCTGGAACTAAATCAAGGGATATTGTTTATGAGGCAAAGAAGAACCGTCTGAAGTTTGGATTGAAGGGTCAGCCTCTTATAATTGATGTAAGTCTGTTACTTTATAATTTATATTACTGGCCTGTCATATACCACAAACCGCTAGCTGTATTATGAATGCATATGGTAGTTCACTACATGGTAAATTTCAAGCAGAACAGTAATTTTGTTAGAGATCATACTTGATCATAAATAGCAGCAAATGAGAATGTGTTTGAATGACTAATATAGTGGTTTGTCATATACCACAAATCACTAGCTGTATTATGAATGCATAATTCCATATAGTAGTTTACTTAATGGTAAATTTCAAGAAGAACAGTAAAATTTGTTAGAGATCATACATGATCAAAAATAGCGGCAAATGAGAATGTGGGTGGATGACTAATATAGTTTTATCAAAACACTGATTATATCCGATGATGATTGTTCTAGTCTGCATTAACTGATATTTCTGTTAAATATTCTGGACTGGTTCTAATGTATGTTAATATTTCCAGGGGGAGCTCTATCAGTCTATCAAGCCTGATGATTGCTTATGGAGCATAGGTATGTTAGTGCATGTGGAATCATGACATTTCTTTCTTGTTCTGTTCACTGTTAAATGAGAATTTAGAGTCCTAAATGGTAATGATGGCACACCTAAATGCTTGTGTTTATGGAGACTGCTTCATGTTAGTTGCTATCTTCTGTAGTACCTGTTATGGAGGAGTACTCACTTGTGGCTGGTTAAGTGATTTAATGGCGTTTCATCACCTTTGCAGAGGATCAAACTGCTGTCTCTATTCTCCTGACCAAACACAACCAACTGGAGTGGTGGAAAGCTCTGCTGAAAGGTGACCCTGAAATTGACACTCAAAAAGTTGAACCAGAGCCTAGCAAACTGTCGGACCTAGATTCAGAAACACGTCAAACTGTTGAGAAGATGATGGTAAACTCTACAGCTGTTTAACTTGTTTCCCACTTTCCTCTTCTTGAAACTTACGAGAACCCATCTGGAGCAATTTATGCTCTTTGTGAACAAATGATTTCTAAGCTCTGTATGTTTTACTTAACAGTTTGACCAGCGGCAGAAGCAGATGGGCCTTCCAACCAGTGAGGAGATGCAGAAGCAGGAGATCTTGAAGAAATTTATGTCTGAGGTAATGTATTTTGGCTCTAATACACTATTGTTGTTCACTTCTAGGAAATTATTTTCTGGCACCTGCTATCAAATTCGCTAATGTCTACGCATCATCACTTTGCAGCATCCAGAAATGGACTTCTCAAGGGCCAAGATCCAGTAAATGGGGTAATGTGGTTGTGCTGACTGATTTTGTTTGGCTTAGAAGTTTGGTGTGCTCTGACTGTGGAACATATTTTGAGCTCAGCTTTGCTTATTTTGTAGTGTTAATGTAAGTAGAAGAGCGTTCAAATGGATTGTATGGATTGCTTAATGGTTAAACTATTTGCTTTTAAGCTAGCACAATTCTCTCTTTCCTTTCCATCCTCTAATCCAACGTCTCTTCTCCCAATTTTATCCTGGTGCTCTGAGCAGTTTTGCTATTTTGATTTCCGAAG
This sequence comes from Fragaria vesca subsp. vesca, assembly GCF_000184155.1. NCBI lineage: Eukaryota > Viridiplantae > Streptophyta > Magnoliopsida > Rosales > Rosaceae > Fragaria > Fragaria vesca. The sequence goes on along the minus strand of NC_020497.1, from coordinate 21,408,080 downwards.
TCTTGGCCTCTTCTGGCTTGGACTATGGCCAAGTTGAATTGGTTAGTGTCTGAACTGACCATTGTTCTTGTATATCTTGGAACTGTTTTGAGTATGTTTCGACGGCTACGCAGAGCATTACCAATTACTGCTCCAATCTGGGCAATACCCATATGACATTGTGGTGTACGCCATTTTAGCCTTACGTTGCCAAGGAGTATTGCCCCTCTCGCAAAAGACAATTCATTTTGGCCCTGAGTTGCCCAGAGAATAGTATTGCCCCTCTTGCAAAACATTATGCATTTAGAAAGGCAATTCTCTTCCACTACTTGCTTATTTGCTGGTCTTTAAGAGCTCTATCTAAACCAATTCTCTTCAAAATGAGAAGGAAGGAATGAATAATGCTCTTGTATCATTTTGGTCCAAACCACCATCCAGATCAAGCACCCAAAACTCTGAAGTGTCGAGAAAGGAACCACCCTAGACTGTGGCCCTTGTACTGACCAAGCAAAGCCACACGGCACCCACTCGTCACCTAGCAATCTGCACAGTTCAATCACAAGCCGCCAGGTGCCGACATGCATGCCACTGGGGTCATCTTCCCCAAAAAGGTAACGGTCTAATCAAGGGCACCACCACGAGATTGTCCTATAGTGAGGGAGGTCAATATGAGGCTTGGACACCAAGCAAGAAATAGACCTCTCTTGGTTGTTTATAATATTTGCTCTCTTCCAAGAGTCTGCATCTAAATCATTTCACCCTTTACTTAGAGATCAAAGATGGACTTGTGTTCCCCTCCGGCGTTATTTCGAGTGGTCCTCGTTGTCCGTTGATGAGGTGTCAGGTGTGTGTGGAGTTTTGCTATCAATTTCTGGAGAAAGATCAAGTGTTTATAGTTTATATGCTAACGTGGAAGGAAGACTTGGAATCCTTGTCCTCTCGTTATTATTGTGTCCAGCTAGGTGTTGCCTTCTCTACCTTTTCTTCCGACTTCGATGGCTGTTAAGTGTTAAATAAATTTCGCCATTGTGTAAAGGAAATACAAATTACAAAACAAAACCTCTAGAAACGGTGTTAACGAGTTTGATATAGTCATTGTATTAAACTATTAGTTAATGAAAATAGTTTGCTCTACCTCATAATATATATAGGTGTCGGCCAAGAACGGCATGAAGCTATAAACTTCTGATTAGATTATTGCAGATTTCGCAGCAGGCATCACCATGTGCATACAATACGTTTGATATGCAGGAGCTTTGCTCCTCTTGCTGATATGCTAATTATGCAGTGGCTGTCCCTTTCTGATCTTTCACTTCAGGAATTGAAAACTATGAAAGGTACTTACCTCTTTTAATTAGTTTAATAGGCCTGGCTTTCCCTTAAGGAATTGAAAACTATGGAGGTACTTGACTCTTTCTAGTTTATTAGGTTTGGGGATGAGTTTAGGTTCTTTCTTCAAGTGGGATGTTTGGATGAGTTTAGTTTATTGCTATATTTAACGCTAATGCTGAAAATATCTACATAATCTGAAAATGACGCTTCACCAGTACGTAGTAGGTTAAACTGACTGAATTACCAGATTGACTATCAGCTGTAGATCGAGAAAGGTTTTACCTTCTGGTGACTTAATTTTCCTTGTGATAGTATATAAATATCAGATTGACTATGCTAAAGAAAAACCAAATAGATGATCACGTAGTCATAATGAACAAGAAGGGAAGTTGCTAAATTAGTCATTGTTTACGATGCATCCCAGATAATGAATGACTTAAATCGCATGACTTTCGACTACACTACGAACTAAAAGGCACGGCGGTATCCCACACAGAACAAAACTTTGCATAAAGCACCAAATGGTATATGGGCGCAGACTCAATAATGTGAAATGTGAACTGACATCTTCTATATCTCTCGCAGAGAGGACAAGTACAAGTACAACCAAGTGAAAGTCATGCGCGAACGAATAAAGCTCCTTTATAAACAGTCGAGGCTCTTCTAATATGTGCATGCATATATATATTGATCAAGTACTCTTGTTTGCAATGAAAAAGGTAGAGTCTCGTTCACATCAGGGTTAATTATAAGCTCACAACATGCCAACTAGTTCTTAGATTTTAGCATGCTGGTTGCACAAGTGGGACTCTGCTGCTACATCAACGATAAGCATATACGTCCATGTCTGCGCAAAGCATCTGAATTCTAAGAAACCCTAGCCATATATGCACGCAGTACTACTGCCATTGTGTTTGCAAGGTTGCAATTGTTTGTACATATATCAACTTGTACTAGCAAATTTTCGAGTAAGACAACATGTACTGCACGAGGAATTGAGGAGATGAAATATGCCTCCACTTTGTCGATTTTATGATCAAAATTATTCATTATATTTCACTACAAACTATGAGCTAATTAATCATAACAAAAACGTATTTACCAATCTTCTCTGTAATTCTTCTGATACAGTACTCGAGTCTGTTATAATGATGGAAGGACCTGTAAAATAAATCAGTATTTTTTCTTAGTGAATTTTACCTGGCAATTTCAAGATCTTTTGGTGAAATTAATCTGAAAAATGAAAAATCTCTTTGAAAACAGAAGTATATGATAGAATAAAAAGGACGTCGAAACCTGATGGCTCATTTCACCTAACTTTTGTTTCTCCACTGAGTCACTTATTCTTGTATTGGACGATGATCACTATCCCTACCAGTATTATCAAGTTTTTTCTACCAATATCATAAATTTTCCATATATAGTTGTATATATGACAATGATGTACAGTTGGACACATTTACTAGTACTGATTAACTATGTGAAAACTCAGTCACACTGCACATATATACGAATTTAATCTGTATTATTTTATACATCCCAAGTCTAAATTTCTGATATCATTCTCATCTACCTGATGTTAGTTGCTAGTTTAAATATATGTTCAACTTGTAATCCAGATCATCAGATTGTTTATGGACTCACTAAACTGCACGTACATACCAATCAAAACAGAATAAAATGCAAAGTATATGTCCAAATACTCCAATATATTGCAGTACGTACGTTAAGAAGTTTATGTTGTAGAATAGTTGCTACATTTTCTTAAGTATGTATATGTTGTAGAACACGTGTATACGGATCAAGGTAGGTAGCAGATTGTACGTTAAGAAGTTTATGACTTGCTACGTTCTTCTCTCTTTCTATTTTGTAATTTTTTTAAAGTAACTCTATTTGATCCTCTCGACCTACAAAGTTTGTTTACGTGAAGAAATGTATTGTCTACCTTCACATCAAATCATCAATTAAAGTGTCGGTGAGCCGTGGCTTGGTTGGTTAAAGTGTCTGACTAACAACTTTAAAGTCATGTGATCAAACCTCATTAGACATATGTAGGGTGTGTGAATTATTAATAATTTTTTTTTGTCCTTGATTGATTATAAGATATAGACTAATAATGACAACTGATTATGACACATATGTGCATATACATAACTACGAATACTGGTACACCCTAGCCTAGTATATGGGGCAAAAAAGCGTATATATGCATAGCCCTAAATAATAAAAGTGCATATAGCACTAGTCGCTTTGATCTTTTCCTTTTTTCTTTATGTTTTCTCATACATGCATACTGCATATAGTCATACAAAAACAGAAACATCACTTCAGGTTTTACATCCAAAAGAATCCAAAAAGTGCCTTAAAGTGAGACGACGTCCCCTTGATAGATCAACCACCAAAGCAATTCCAATTGCAATTCGTTCTTCTGGAATTAGAATTGGACAAAAAGCACTACTAGACGATCCTCACCAGCTAGCTAGCTGTGTAATAACAAGAACCCCATCTCTTTCACATTTAACCTGTTCTAGTTTGTAATAATACCACCCCGGCTATGTTTTAATCCCACTCAACCTCCCCGGCCAAAGTACTAGATGCGAAGAGCACCTCTTAATATATATACAGATTTAGGAAAGGAACAAAACAAAGCAAAGTCATGATCAAAAGTGATTAACTAATAAGATGCTAATTAATCCTGCAAATGACCAAGTCCAGTTCACCTCCTCTTCATCATATCAGTAGTATATTCCTCTCAGGTCAACCCAGTGCTGCATAATTCTGTGTTCATTATCAAACCCTAGCTAGCTTTCTCATCATAAACCATGATCCTGGAAACACATACCTAATTTGACACACTAATCATCCAAAGAAAAGAAAGTGTAAAAGGGATACACATTCCCAATCCCCAATATGAATGTTCTAGCTGAAGTGCAGCTTTACAATCATTTCCCATAATCACTGGCAAAGCTACAAGACATTATTTCATTCTTTGTCTGCTAAAGTTCACCACCAAAATTTCTGCTGCCAAGTGCGCCGATCTGAATGCACCAAATGGAAGGAAATGATTCGTCTGGTTTAGGTTCTTTGTAGAGCTAAGCCTCCCTTTTACATTTTCTTTTTTCTATCATTCCAAATGTGGAATATTAAGGTTTTCATGAACTCGCTGCCGTGTACATTCCTTGCTCCTCATTTCTCGATAAAGAAGGGTTAGCGCATATGCTCCACTCTTCTTTGCGACCCTTTGATTGGTTGAAGCTCCAAACTTTTTTTAACCCCTTTTTCTAGCTGCTGCTCGATCACTTTTAATTGCTATATATTCTTTACAGCCAAACTCCATTTTTGTGGCATGGAATTTTCTTTTCGAACTCGATGAAAGCTATTTGACTTGCTCATATTTAAACTATGCGTCTGAAAACGAAACCTCTTAGTGGAGTTTCGTGTGCAAGCCATAGCGAAGATTCATGTTTTCATGATTACTTGATTAGGTTTCGCTTTCACTCTTCCTTTTATAAAACTAATGTGTATATATACTTCAAGTCCAGTTAGATACAACTACGTAGTACGTACAACAATCATCTCCTGCTATATATAATTGTGGTCTCGGATCTCTGCTCATCCTTTTCCTCTTGATTCTGTGTTTATATATTACCTAACATTATGTCATAATTCTTAGCTGTTTGCTTCCATTTGGCTTAAATATATATTATCATAATCAAACCCAAAATCATCAAGAATGATGAGCGCTCTTTCTTCCTTGATATTTAAACCTGTTACTTCATACAGTCCGGCTGAGAATCTTATACCTACGCGTTATTCATTCTTCCTTTTCAATTTTCTTTCTTCTGTTTGTTTCTAATGAAAGTTTTTTTGTATCAGAATAAAAAGCCACACGACTTTGATAAAGTTGTAGCTAAATAGATAATTAGGATGAGATTAGCATGAACTCTCACAAGTTACCAGTAGTGCTGATTGCTTCCTTTTGCCCACAAAATCAAAGTGAACGTATATCTTATGGTTTACTTTGAGTTGGTCACTCTTTTTCTCATTTATGCATTTCGTTTTATGTAAGACTGATTCTATTTATATGCTTGAGTTTGAGAAAGGGACTAAAGTTGGCCGGGTTGACATTTAACCATATTTTTCCTCCAGTAATTCCAAATTGCAATGTGGACGAGTAGAGGTCACCATCTCAAAAGAGAATTTGAATATTTTTGATCAAATTGCTGGACAGAATCTATATATCCTTATAACTTTTAGTTTTACAGCTAATTATTATTATTATTTTCCAGGTATCTAAATATGTATTCCAGTGAAACAAAGAGAAAAAGAAGAAGAAGAAGAAGAACAAACATTGGATTTGGAGACTGCTGCTTTCAGTATTATCAAAGGTCACGTTTTATACTTTTATTTTTGAAACGTTCTGGAAACGTCCTGCTAGCTAAGCTTGAAAGTAACATTCTCTTAGTGAAGAACAAAAGAGTTACTAAGGTCAAAATTAAGACCTATTAACACGGTTTGCTTATGACCTCTACATTTTCTTATGCCACTCTAGTTCCTATCCAGTCTGCATATATAAAACACGAGTTCTTTGTCTCCTTCCATAATCTTTCAACGCCACCATGAATCACCCCCTTGATTAATAACTCAAGCAATATTTATAGGTTGTCTTGTAACAAAAACTATTCCATGCATTGTGAGGTTATTATGTCCTAACACGTCTAGCTCAAATGTCAAATATTATAGGCAAAACTAGTCAGATATGCGACACTTCTCATCATATAGATACTAAATGTTATTGAGAAAATCTTTCGACTATAATTACTCATTGAATCATCTTCCATGACATTATTTTAAGATATCAGGTTCAAACGTGATTTATTAATTTGATGGGATGCTCAATCTTCAAAATACAGCAAATGTGATTTTTATGTCATATATATAGTGAAAAACTGATAAATTTGCCAAGAAATGAAAAAGAACTTCCTAGAATTTGACTGTACAATATATGTGAACAAAAGGTTGAAACTGTACTGTCGGCCAACATGTGATTGTTGATCAAGGTGAAAATATCTCTGAATCCATATTTTTCCCTTTGCACTCACTGTTGATTATAGAAGCTAATGGCTGGGGTACAAGCACCCATACCTTACTGTGATAACTTTGTTCTAAGCTAACTGACCCCCAGTGAACCTTAAAAGTTACAGAGGCTGCAAGCCTAAACAAGAAGATGGGAAACTATCTTACAGTAAAATCCAAAATGCATTGAACTTGAAAGTGTAGATTGATGACCACAGTGACAGTGGCCAGTGACACAGTGCAGCCCACAAACATGTCCACATATTTTAGCTGATGCAACTCATCTCACTTATACAAATTGCAATACAATAATGAGTATATTTCACAAATCACAACCAAAAACCAATAAAAATGATAAAGTAATATATAAAAAAGGGAGCATGATAATTGACATGGGGACAGTACATTAGAAAAATGATTGTGTCTTTTTCCCTACTTTGTCCTCATTATATGATATCATCATCACACCCAATATTTCTGAATACTACTCCCACTCATTATTACTCATATAAATTCTCTCTCCCAGTAGCTCAAAGTCACAAAAACCTAAAACAACCCCTTGCAATTTGGCTACTCAGTTTCAGTGTGTCTCTGTTACTCTTGCCTTTTGCTTTGTCTTGGGTTTTGGGAAGGAGGAGATATTTTATCAGGTTTCTCTGTTTCAAAGCTTGTGACTTTTCAAAGAGAGAAGATTGTGGGTTTTAGAGAATGTATGCAGAGACTGGGCTCTTGTTCCCTTATTTCCAGAACACCCCTCAAGACTTTCAGCAGTTGGAGGAGTTCTGTAGAAACCAGAAGTTCAATGTTTCAATGGTAACCCTCTTTCTCTTTGAACGCATGTGTTGTTAATTTTCATGAATTTGTGATATTTGCCTTCAATTTTCTTGTGGATTTAGCTTGATCTGCATTGATTTGATTGTTTCTGAGATGGGTTTGGACTGATTCAGTAGAAAGTTGTGAACTTTGGTCTTGGTGTGTAAGTGTATAATCTGATAAACAACACTGAAAGCCTCTGTTTGTTTCTTGAGAAAATGGGATTCTTCATATATTCATTGTCTTTCTTTTTACAAAAACATAATCTTTTGACAATCCTTGTGCTGTTGGTTTGGTTGCTGGAAAAAAGAATGAAAAAATGTAAAATTTTGGGAAAGTAGTTGCCTTGTTTTTGAGAATTTGAGTTAGGGAAAAGAAACGGTGAAAAAGTCTATAGTGATGGTGAATTTGAGATGTTTGACAATTGAAGAACACTGAAGTCTTATTTTTGTTTCCAAATATTTATTCTTCTGGAGAGAATTTATCTTATCTATGTTTCTCTCCAGCTGTAGTCCATGGAGGAAGGGATTCTCTCCATTTTTCTGAATCCAAAACACTGTAAAAGTGTTTTAATTTTACAGTATCTGGGTTTCTTCAAAATCGAAAAGGAAAAAGAAAAGAAATTTCGATCTTTTTGTTGGCTTTATTTGCTCAGGGCATGCATGGTAAACAGCTGGAGCTAGCTTTATGAGCTGGATCTGGAAAAGGATAAAAGGGGAAGTTGTTTAGTTGGAGACGTTTTCATACTTCCGTGTTCTACAATTTCTCTGTTTTTTCTCTGGTATAGTGTCTAGTTTTGTAGTTGGAAATTTAGCTTTGTCACCATATTCACACTAATGCTAACGAGGAAAAGATGCAAGTTGTTTTATGCTTTTGAGTGAGAAAAGGGTAGAGGAAAGGTAAAAAGTGTTCATCTTCTTGGTCCTCATTGATTTTACTTTTGATGTTAAAACTGCACTTTTGGAGAGGAATTCATATCATATCTTTGGCATTAGCAATTTCATTAAGGCCTAGTACTGTATCACTTGTCCACTTGTTCATCTGAATTTTATGCACTGCTATCTGCAATGTTTTTACTAGATGGCCGACCAATATGTTAGTCCTCAACTCAATCTGCATTAGTAAGGATCGTATATATGACCTTCAAATTTCAAAGTCGTATGCTTTCTGTTTGTTCTTGTAGCCTTTTAGTGAATGCTAATACTTCCAACAGCAGTTGCTAGTTCACATCTAGGTACTACCATTTGTCTAATAGGAATGAAAGTTAAACTTTATGAACACTGATTGACTTTACATCTCCTGAATGAGACTTATATCATCTCCTGAAGGTTCCGGTGAATCGTGGTATAGGTTTTCTAATTTTGATTGTACTTTGTCTATGGCAGAATAACCTTGTTGAGGCCTCCATGATATCAGAGTACGACCTGGGAGAGGATTGGGATCTTTTTAAAGCTCCGGAGCCTATCATTGAAGAACCAGTTCTTGGCCTTGATATCATGACAGCCACATCAATGATGTCTTGTGGGGAAGATGTCATCTCCTCTCAAGGACTCAAGGCTGCAGACATTGAATCACTTCAAAGTGAACAGCTATTGGATGATGTTTTCTATGACAAGGATATCCTAGAAAAGGATCCAACAGAAACACCACTTTCTGAGGTTCTTGATATCAAAATTCCTGATTTGGGAACAGATGGAAATCAAGTTCAAGAAGACAAACCACTTCGTGACATACAATTCCAGAAAAGTGGCAGCTCAGGTTGTCTAAGCTCAATGGAGTGGATGCAAGGAGCTTCAACGAAGCCTAATTTTATGGATTTACCTGGAATGGATCTTGCTGCTGCGTATAGGATTCGGAGGGCATTTAGTGAAGGAGATATTAAGGTCAGATATAGTTAGTTTAGTTGCTATTTTCTTTTCATAATTAGGAGATTCAAAATATATCACTTCATACAAAGTCAAGACAGCACTTATCTACAACACAGAGATTGGGTATAGAAGAGGTTATAAATTAATGAAAAGGCATAATATGATTAAAGGAGACACCGGTATCTTAATGACCATTTGAAATCTGTGAATCTCTTGCCAAAATATAACTAAATCCTTGTTATATAGCATTTAGACTGCCTATTCAGTCTATTGAAAACCCCTTCCTCCCAGTGGACCACCTGTAGATTAATGCATGTGCAACTGATGTCTAGAAATTAGGGAATCATTTCAGAGATAGGATCTCTGAGCACTTCCTATATATGCATCGATCATATCATTTATTTGCAATCAAGCTCTGCGCAATTTTGACTTTGTACCAAAGTCTGAGAAATGTTTAGACATGTCTGGCCATTTTCACAGGATGGGGCTGGGTCATTGATACTGAGTTTTTATGACAGACTCTTAGTAGCGGTAACATAAGCCTCGTCCATCCTCCTCTTGAGCGGTCAATTATCATCACCAACTGCACCACTGAGGAACGCAAGGAAAAGCTTTCAAGATACAGGAACAAGAAGACAAAGAGGAACTTTGGAAGGAAAATCAAGGTAAATCCTGATCTGTAGTGCTTCTCTTATATTATATTTAATAAATACGTTATACAGAAACTAATCACCTCAAGATATAGTCAAGATTCAGGACTGCATAGCCATACACAAACAAAAACGGCATTTGTCTTATGCATGCTTTATACAGATTGTTCACACTACTATTATAATATTTGATGGCCGGCATAGTAATCAAGCATTATCGGTTTGTTATGTTACATGTCTTTTCATCGGATATTCGTTGGGTTCTTTGTGAGGATTAAGTATATTAATCTTTGTATACTTCCCTGGGGCTTTTGATCTATAAATATACATGGATGCTTTGCCAATAGTGGCTTAAATTCTTAATGCTGCAATATGCTTGCTGCTGTAACCATGACCAACTGCGGCTGCCATCCCAGAGTTACATGGGGGGACCATTTCAAAAGCCGAGATTCATGTCTGTCAGAATATGCATGACTTTTGATGCTCGAATTGGTGGAACAGCATTCTTAAGTTTCAGATCTACTAGCTTTCCTTGAACTACTGTTTTCACCACTTGGGCTTAAGCTGATCCTGTTTTGAAGGTTAGAAACTAATGAAATGCTTTTCTTTCAGTATGCCTGCAGGAAGGCTCTTGCAGACAACCAGCCGAGGATCCGTGGAAGGTTTGCAAAGACTGAAGAAACCACTTATGCCAAGAGGCAATGACTGATGACTTATTATGCATTACTAAGAATGTAGGAATGAAGTAGTTGCTAGGTTCCGATGATGTAATATGGAAGAGATCAGTAGTGGTATTAAGCCTGGCATGATGTAGTAGACTTGGACTCAGTTTAGGCGCTCAATAAACCAGCCCCCTCCTCCCCCCACCAAAATCTTGCTTCATATTTCATCCTTTTCTCGCTGTAATAACCTTCTTCTCTCTACTCTAGACCCTGCATCGCCAGTTTCGGATGTAAATAGGGTATGTTAAATAAACTGGGGAAGCAAAAACTAGTTGTACTTGTTCATATTATGGTATGAAGGAAAATCTTATGGTTTCTCACTGTGTATCCATGAATTGCTTTCTTGAAGTAGAGTCTGTAGAGATGTGTTTATTTCAAGGGTTGTTTTAAGTTTTAACCTCTTTTGAATGATGTTATTATGACATCTGGTTTTCGCTGAAATTGAAAGACAAAACTTAAAAGGAAGGTTACTACTTTTACTTCCCTGAGCATACAACTCGGTCAGTATGGTACAAAGGAGTAACATATATCTGCTAAGACTTGGTATAATGGAAGCTCTGCAGTTCAACTATGAACACAAGATTTTAGCACACAGACTGATCAAGTGCAACTACTTGTTTTTTGTTTTTTTGGTAGTAGAAATCAGTTTGGGATAACCAGGTCTTTGGGCCATATGCGGATAGCCGGTTACCCATAAAGTGGGCCGTTTTTGTTGTTTTGGACCTGCCGGTAGTTTTGCCTGACGCCGGAGGATGTGCAAAATGTTGCTCTGAAGTCTGAAGTTTCAGATCACAGGTTGTTCTTATTTTCTTTTCTGAATTTTTGAACCACCTTCTCTTTTTCACATGCTCCAAACTTATGCAGATATTGTTTTGTTGTAAAGATTTCCATACATGCAACAAAGTACAATCTGTTTCTGTTTGCATTCTGCGAGTGCCAGATTGCAAGCCTTTTGCTCAGAAACCACAAAGAATGCACCAAATCCCAAGGGAAATGGAAAGCTTGCTCCTCCTCTCATTTTGTGCTCTCAGAAACTTAAAGACTAGCTCTGAGATTTTGGGTCCCATATCATCATTCCCTAAACACCATCTTCTAAGTAGCATAGTACGTTTCTCTGATCGATCTCCCTCTTCTTCTCTGTCTCTCTTCTATCAGAAAGCTCATTTGTTCTGAAAAAGCAGCTCCTTCCAGACCCAAATGCATGTAAGCTCCTCAGAGACAATAAGTGCGAGCAAAACATGGGCACTGCGAGCAAAACATGGGCACGAGCTAAGACTAACATAAGCCAAACCAACCTTGGGTAGTGCCAAACTCTAGTACAACCAACATTACCAAAAAGGGAAACTTAACAGAATTCCAACATTTTTGGAAGAAGCTCAGCACCACCATCTTTCTCTTATTAATAACACCGTGCCCAGTCAGCCACCTATATACAGTGTGTGTACACTCATGCATAGCTCAAGCTGACCCAGATTACAACTTTGTATTTGATTCTTCATTTTCTTCTGCTACATCTACCGGTTGACCTTTCCAAGTTTCAACTCTTCTTCTAAAGCTTCAACATATTATAAACAGAAGAATAGGAGTATCAGACACAACTCTTCCTCATGATCCAACTTGCTATTCCAAATTAAGGTCTGCCGTGATTCATCATTATATAGCTTTTGCTTTCTCTAAATAAAAAATTGCACTACTTCTTGTCTACACGACCAAAATCCAAAGACGCCGGACTCTGTTCATTTTTCTAAACCCACTTACCGACCTCTAACACCCACCAATACTTCAAACTAGAGGTCAAGGCCATGCCCCTTCTTCAATATCAGAAACAGAGCACCAAACCAACCCTTTTGACAAAAACCATGAAAATCGAAGAGATGTGAGATCGTCATGCTCACAAACACAGAGCATCACTAAATCTTCCATATTGTTTTAGTCAACTAGATTAGATCATAGATTAGTTGGTCCAACAACCAAAAGCAAATTAGAACGAAATAGTTTACATGATTAAGACAGATATAAACGGTAACAGTATTCTCTCCTGTTAACAGAGCAACCCCAACTTCAAAGATGTACCCAAAATAATTGGTGGGAAAATTTCGTGCTTTTCACTCCCGTGAAGATTCTCAGATTTCGTACCTCAAAACCCTATCCTTCTTAATCTTGATTCATCAGTCATGACTCATGACTATGTAGAAAACATAACGAAATGGAAAACAAAAAGAAAAAAATAAAATCATAAAGTTGAAGAATTTTCGAAATTCTGCCGCCCCTATATCTCCGACGACCACCAAATTTACAGAAAATTTATCTACAACAGTCCATGAATCAAACCCATTAAAATTTTCATCTTTCAACTTGCTCATACTTCTCCAACCCAAAAAAATGAAAAAAATTGTGAAACAATTTCAGTCTCAATATATCAAACTGCCGCTACCTTCAGCCAAGAACTTGCAGCTTTCAAAAACGATCATTTCCCATTACAAATCGACCAAACTTTGGTTACCAAAATCATTTCTACGTGCACGAATTTTAAACCCTTTATCGAATCCCACGACCCAAATCGGATTTCGAAACCGAAAACGGACACTGGCATTGTAGTAGCTCAAAGTTTCCAACTTTCGTGGAACAAACTCTGCTACAACAACCATGGCAAACCCAAAATGGCCATCGAAAATAAGTAACTACACGAAAATTGTATAAATTCAAAAAAACAAACCCAAAGATTGGCCATGACCACCATTGCTCTGAAGAATTGTGCTCTAAACACGTAAGGCGCACGTTAGTAACTCACACACATCTCACCTCACTCTTCTCTCTCTCTAAAAACACACACTTTTGCAAGATAACGCCGACCCTTCTCTCTCTCTCTCTCCTCACTCTCTCTCTCTAAAATAAAAAGACGAAAAAAACAGAGAGACAATATCGAAGAAAGACTCGCAATTTTCCTCGAGTATTATCTTTTCTTTCTCTCTGTCTCTCTGGGCTTTCTACACAATTTGCATTGCAATTCGCATTGTAATCTTTTGTATTCCATTTCTCTCTCATTCTCTCTGCAGCAGTTGGAAGCTTCCCGAAATAGATAGATCCCTATTTCCCTGTTGTGTCGATTTGTATCTTCCAATCACTCCCTTTTTGTTCCGTTGAGTCAATTTTGCGGGAGAGAAATTCCGGGGAGGACGGAGTTTGGTGAATTGAATTGGCTCTGTTTTCGGCAATCCAATTTGGGGATTAGGGTTTACAGCCGAGGTTGGGTTTTTTAAGGTTAATTTCTCGAAGGAGGAGGTTGAGTGGGTATTATGCGGATGTGATAATCTAGGTTTTTTGTTTTCGAGGAGGATGATAATCAAGAAGAATCTGAAATCGCAAATGCCGAGTCTGAAGCGGTGCAAATTGGGCGATTCCGAGGAGGAAGAGAGCTCGGGGAGGAAGAAGAGGAAGACCAACGGGTATTACCCGCTCAATTTGCTCGGTGAGGTCGCCGCCGGGATTATTCCGGTGAGTTTTCGGGGCTTGCTTGGGGCGGAGAAGGGTGGGTTTTCGTGGTGCACGGAAGTGTCGTGCTCGCCGCCGCCTCCGGAGGAGGAGGAGGAGGAGGCGGTGGTGGAGTCGAAATCGAAGGCTGGTAAGTCTGCAAAAGCCAAGGCGGCGGAGGTGTCGAGGCCGCCGCTGGTGAGGACTTCGAGGGGACGAGTTCAGGTACTGCCGTCGAGGTTTAATGACTCGGTTATTGAGAATTGGAAGAAAGAGAGCAAGAGTAATGTGCGTGATAATGTGGAAGATGAGAAGCCGAGCTTGAAGCCCCAGAAGAATGGGAAGAAGGTAAGGAGTAATGCTGAGAGGATTGGGTATGGTTCAAAGAAGTATTCGGGTTTGTGTGAAGATGAAGAAGAAGAGGAGGAGGAGGAGGAGGAGGAAGAAGAAGAAGAAGAAGAAGAAGTGGAAGAAGAGGAAGAAGAGGAAGAAGGGTATATGCCGTATAAGAGTTATAACATGAGGAAGTATAACTCCGGCTCGCGTAGTACACTCACTTCAGTGCATGAGCATTTGGTTGGAAATGGCAGGTGTTCGGTTGTGGAGATTGTCGATGAACATGAAGATGATGTAGAGGAGGCAGTGAGGATTTCGAAGCAGAGGAAAGACGGGTTGTATGGACCAGAAGACTTTTATTCCGGTGATATAGTGTGGGCAAAGCCGGGGAAGAAGGAGCCCTTCTGGCCTGCCATTGTTATTGATCCAATGACGCAAGCGCCGGAGTTGGTTCTGAGGGCTTGCATACCTGATGCAGCCTGTGTCATGTTTTTCGGGTACTCTGGGAATGAGAACCAAAGGGTATGGATTATTTCTCTATATGGAGTTTACTATTTATGGTTTGGTGTTATTTAATGTTTAGGAGAGTGTGGTTATTTAATATTATGGTGGTTTATGTGATCTTGAGCAGGATTATGCCTGGGTTAAAAGGGGATCGCTTTTTCCGTTTATGGATTATATAGGCAGGTTTGTGGTTGTTGCGGTTTGAATAAGCATTTAAAGTGCAATTCAGTAATCCCGTTGTGGTTAAGTAGTATTTTTGCATGATATAGGTTTCAAGAGCAGTCTGAACTAGGAAACTGCAAGCCTTGTGATTTCCAGATGGCAACTGAGGAGGCATTTTTGGTGGAACAAGGATTTACAGAGAAGTTGTTAGCAGATATAAACATGGCAGCTGGGAACCCAGTGTATGATGAATCTCTACCTAGAGGAGTTCAAGAGGCTACTGGTTCCAATCATGATCTGGACTATCAGTTTGTTGACCAGGCAAGTTCTCCTAAGATCACTTTTTTTCAAAGAGTACGTTTTTTTATCTCCGTCTTAGTGTTGTGTAATTACTAAAACATAGTAATGACTGCAGAATTGCTCAAACATGCTCGAAAATATGATTGAAATGAATTGCAGAACTGGGTTTAATGGACCTTTGCCTACTCTTTGCTTTGTTATTGAGAATGTAGCAGAACCGTTCCTTTTACTAAGGAATTCAAAAATGAGACATGCAAACTACATTGGTTTTCTCTGTAATATAATCATAAAAGTTATATCTACACCTTAGAAGGCCAATTGTCATTGAATTTTTTATTTATCTCCAAGCAGGACATCTATAGGAAGAATAAATATACAAGAGCCTGCGAAGGCTGCGGCTCGGACCTCAAACTGCCAAAGAAACTGAAGGTTCCAACTTCTGGAGGTCATTTCCTTTGTAAATCATGTGCAAAGGTAGCTTTTAACAACCTGCCTATTTTGGGTATTCTTATGTTAGTTTTGATTTATTTTTATTTTTTTATGTTTTTTAAGTCTCCTGCATTCTGGCTTGTAAATTGTTCATATATCATGACCTTTTTCTTTTTGGCAGTTAACAAAACCGAAACATATTTGTGGCATATGCAAGAAGTGGAATCATTCTGAAAGTGGAAGTTGGGTGAGTAACCTTTAACTAATGATAGGGTGGGTGAATATTATACTATGTGTTAGAACTGGTGTTTCTTATTAATTCTGTTGAACTTTACTTCGGAGCAGGTCCGGTGTGATGGTTGCCGAGTATGGGTGCATGCAGAATGTGATAGAATTAACACCAATTATTTTAAGGTCCATACACCATACCTAATATCATATTTTCTTTTATTTATTTTTTTCAATCAGTTTGCATAATGATATGAAGAGATTTTAGATTTCGCTGACTTTGTTATTTCTTTTTTGCAGAATTTGGGGGGCATCACTGATTATTTCTGTCCTCCTTGCAAAGTAAAGTTTAACTTCGAATTGTCAGATTCTGAAAAGGAGCAACCAAAAGTCAAGTAAGTCTATGAGTCTATGAATTGTGTTAATGTAATTCGTTCATAGCAATGTTCTGTTGTTAGTTATTTTATGAATTAATTTATCATCCCTAGTCCCTGACGATTATGAATATCTGGTGCAGATCTAATAAAAATGAGGCACAACTGGTGCTGCCTAACAAGGTTACTGTTCTCTGTAACGGTGTGGAAGGCATTTATTTTCCAAGTCTTCACTCGTAAGCATAAGATTGGCTTCTCCTTTGGTTTTTAACTCTATCTTGAAAAGTTATGTTGTTGTTAGTCTTGTGTTTTCATAATGTTTATTCTTTTCTTGTCTTTTCTCACCTTATGAGGCAGATCATTTACCGATCACTGTGACATAAGATTTTGGAAGTAATTCGTTCATATCCATTTTCTCTTATGTGTCAGTGTTGTGTGCAAGTGTGGGTACTGCGGGACAGAAAAGCAAGCACTTAGTGAATGGGAGCGACACACAGGTTCCAAGTCCAGAAATTGGAGGACCAGTGTCAGAGTTAAAGGCTCCTTACTGGCACTGGAACAATGGGTCCGTACTATACTTTCAGATATATATGATATATATAATTTTTTTATTTTAACTTGTCTAGTAGTATGCCGATGGTCTCTCACGGACATCAAATGTTCTTAATTGACTTTGCAGATGCTTCAGCTAGCAGAGTTTCATGAAAATGCTCTTGTGTCTGTTAAACCTCCTAAACGACCTTCTATAAAAGAACGGAAGCAGAAGCTGCTTACTTTTTTGCAAGGTATTTTTCTTTTGCACTTGTGGGCATATGAATGTACTTTTCAATAAGCAGGTGGGGAGATGTAAACTAATTGCATTTCCCTGGTTGCTATGACAGAAAAGTATGAACCGGTTTATGCGAAGTGGACAACAGAACGATGTGCTGTATGTAGATGGGTTGAAGATTGGGACTACAACAAAATCATCATATGCAACAGGTATTGACAACATGGTGATGTTCATTATATCATGATGGCTGACAAGCAACTGTTACAAAGGCAAATATTTAATGCTTTGTATTTCAATCAGATGTCAAATAGCCGTTCATCAAGAATGCTATGGAGCAAGACATGTCCGAGATTTCACTTCATGGGTGTGCAAAGCATGTGAGAAACCAGAATTCAAGCGAGAATGTTGCCTCTGTCCTGTTAAAGGCAATTTTTTTTCTTCCCAGAGTGAATTTGTTGAGTTCTATGTTTATGAAGTTTTAGTTTGCTATAGTGATGTCATTTTCTGATCTGGTTTGCTTCATGCTGTTGGCCCACAGGAGGTGCTTTAAAGCCAACGGATATCGAGACATTGTGGGTTCATATTACTTGCGCTTGGTTTAGACCTGAAGTGTCATTCGCAAGTGATGAGAAGATGGAGCCTGCTCTTGGGATCTTGAGTATTCCATCTAATTCTTTTGTTAAGGTGGATCATTTGTTCTTGTATACATCTTTTATGATATATGTCACTATAAATACATTGAAATTGACTTTTGAGCGCATGAATATGATACTGTAACAACATGACACTAATCCTTTACATGCGAAGTAAATTTTTCAGTAAAAGAAAACAATTTTGCACCACACTGATGGATAGTAACCTAGGCAATATACATTGAACTAAAAGAGTAGATGTGTTTTGGGTTAATAGGTCTATAAATGATCCAGAATGCAGCCATTTATCTTGATTGTTCTTTGTCATTTTCATTGTTATCTTAGTTGAATACTAATCAACGGCTTTCTTTTGCCACCTTTGTTTCAGATTTGTGTTATCTGTAAGCAAATCCATGGTTCATGCACGCAATGTAGCAGGTGCTCCACTTATTACCATGCCATGTGTGCATCCAGAGCAGGGTACCGCATGGAGGTTAGATTCTTATTGTTTTTTGTGTTTTCGTTATTGCTCTGTACTTTTGATGCATGAGGAAGAATGTTTCTTACTAAGTTCATATATTGTCAGTTTGTTCTGGTTTCTAAAGTTGTTGCATCTTTACTTTTAGTTGGCTTGTTCCTTATCCTCGTTTACAATATTGCTAATAACTGCATTCTTTCTATGCAGTTGCACTCTCTAGAGAAAAATGGGAAACAGATTACGAAAATGGTTTCCTACTGCGCTTATCACAGGTATGGATAGTCATTCCCTTGACCCTCTTTTCTCTCAGATTTATTTATTTATTATTATTGTTATTATCAATGCCTCTGAATTCTTGTCATTTTATTCCTCATTTTGTCCTTCACAAGCTATAGTTTGTTTGTTGCAGGGCTCCAAATCCAGATACGGTCTTAATTATACAGACTCCTCTAGGAGTGTTTTCAGCCAAAAGCCTTCTCCAAACTAAGAAGAAGCCTGGTTCAAGGCTAATTTCATCTAATAGAATAAAGTTGGAAGAGGTTCCAACTGTTGAAACCACTGAACCTGAACCTGAGCCATTATGTTCTGCAAGGTGCCGAATATTTAAAAGATTGAAAGATAGTAGAAAGGTATTCTACTATGATCTTTGCCTTCCCGAATTATGATACTGTCACTATGCACGTACATTGATATTGCTTATATAAAATTGGGTAAAACTTGAAATTGAAATTTCAGCCAGCTTATGGCTTGAAGAATTTTCAGGTGTTGGGGAAGTGTTGAATTTTATAAACTTATTATGGAATATAATATCGATCGGGATGACAAATGGATGACATAATGGGGTGGATCAGTGTGCAGACTATTCAAATTTAATAGATATTAGCTATCTTTTCTCACTGTTACTTTTTCTGATGGCTAGAGAACAGAAGAAGAAGCTGTTGCTCACCAAGTGATGGGACATTCCCATCATCCCTTGGAAGCAATTCGAAGTTTGAACAAATTCAGAGTAATTTATTTCCCTTTTCTGTATTGGATGGTATATATGTTTGTTTTCATTCATTTCATGGAGGATGTCTAACTCTAGATGACATGTTTTCTTCTTTAACAGGTAGTAGAGGAACCTCTAACTTTTTCATCTTTTAGAGAACGGCTTTACCATTTACAGGCTAGTATTTCCTTGTTATCCATTCAATATTCTTGGCTTTCCTTATCCCTTTTTTCCTTCCCTGTTTCTTTTTGTGACTATTTTGGATGTATGTATGACTGCAGAGAACCGAAAATGATCGTGTTTGCTTTGGTAGATCCGGGATACATGGATGGGGTCTCTTTGCACGCAGAAACATTCAGGAAGGAGAAATGGTATGTAGCAACATTGGTCAAGTGTATCAACTTCCATTATGTCTGCAACAGATGCCGATCGTGTTAAATTCATTTGAAAACACAATGGACTAAGAAGCATGTCTCTCTTTCAGGTTCTTGAATACCGTGGGGAACAGGTGAGGGGCAGTGTAGCAGATTTGAGGGAGGCGCGCTATAGATCCGAAGGCAAAGATTGCTACGTGAGTACCTTCTTTGCTAGTGGTTCAAATTATTTTCGTTATGATTATTTCTAGTTATGTTGGTTTAGTTTTGTTTTTGAAGGCTTATATTTACCCTTGTCTCCAGCTCTTTAAGATTAGCGAAGAAGTGGTAGTAGATGCCACCGATAAAGGAAATATAGCACGGCTGATCAATCATTCGGTAAGTCATTTTGAAGAAGGAAGCCCTTTTTGCCTGTTGTTTCCAGTTATGATCTCACACTCACTGTTCTGTGTATAGTGCATGCCCAATTGTTATGCGAGGATCATGAGTGTTGGTGATGAGGAAAGTCGGATTGTACTTATTGCAAAGACTAATGTGTCTGCTGATGATGAGCTAACGTATACATCTCTCCTCTCTCCCTCACTATTCTTACGCCATCATTCTTTCTCTGAGAGCTGCTTGTAATGTATTTGTTGGTGTTGTGGCAGGTATGATTACTTGTTTGATCCAAATGAGCCTGATGAATTCAAAGTTCCTTGTCTATGTAAAGCTCCCAACTGCCGGAAATTCATGAATTAGTAGGAAGGACGAAAATGATATGTGTGCACTTTTGCTGCACTTGCACAGCCATTGTTTCACCGCAAAGAACAAACACTAACCCATTCCCCTACCCTGCGGGATCTCACAGTTCATATACCGAATTTGTATTTTTTTCCTAGGAAAAGAAGAAAAAAAAGAAGAAAAGAAAGTAGAGTACTGTTTTGCTTCTGTTTATATATTTTTGGGTGGACAAACTTCTAAGCTTAATAAAAGCTATAGTTTTTGGTTGTGGGCTGTTGTGTATATTTGCCTTTCTATGAAGTAACCATGTTCGTTTTCATTGGAATTGTACCATTGGTTTTGCTATTCTAAGAGAGACAGTTATCCCACTAGGAATGAAGAAGTTGCTCAAATAGGCCAGTTGGTAATCATAAAACTTCAGAACCCTCCTAAAGAGGAAAATGAACTCAATATGTGCATGAAACAACTTGAAGCACAACTATCGAGTCGGAATCTGTTTGATCAGAAGAACACGGCGTTTTCTTCCAATCCAAGTACTCATCCACGGCGGATCACCAGAGACAACCCGGTAACCGGCATTTGCATACAACTCCCGGGCACCAAAATCGTCTTCATAAGCTCGGAGAGCAAGATACTGAAATCCCCACTCAGCTGAGAGCATGTCACAAGCTTTTAGTAAAGCAGTGGCTACTTTCTTCCTCCTGTGAAAGAAACCATTGCCCTCTAGTCAAAATATCTTAACTTTAAACAAGAGGAACATAACCAAGTGTTTGGGGACAGTTAGAACCTGAAACTCTTGAGAACAGCTATGCCGGACACATAAAGATACTCATCTGCATCAGGTGGGAGATGCTCTAGTACATTCTGGTCTCTTGATGCTGTGAGATCAACGACGCCCACAAGCTCTTGCGACTCTGAAGTGTCGATGAGTGTAGGCTCTGCTACCAAACAGGCATACCTGTTACATTATGTTGATCATATCAAAATGCTGCACTAAATGAAGGATCACAATTTTTCAGTGTAAGCAGTAAGCTCAAGATCCCAACTGTTATGCAAAATGAACAAACTTTCATTTATAAAAAGTCAAGATCCCATATTTCAATCTCCAAAATTAGTGCTTTACCTATTTGGGGGAGAGCTCCGAAGTTTATATACAAGCCCGGATAACACTTCAGCCTGCAGCAATCATTTTAAACAAAATCATGACTGAAAATGAAGAACAAGAACATAATCCCAAATGATATTAATTAACAAAGCAAACCTGGAAGAACTGGAAGAAGAAATCATTGAAGAGAAACACAGGTTCATGAAATGCTTCAGCTTGAACTTGAGCTGCCTGCCTTACCTCATCTCCATTTCTAAACAAACTCCTGACCTTCCAACCATATTCACTCACCAAGTACTTGAACTCTCCCGTACTATCAATACCAAACTTTCCACTCCCTACAAAACCCACTTCCTCAGTTGATGAGCTACCACTGCTACTACTACTGGAGGAGCAATGCACTACACAATTTGTGATCAATCTAGTCCTCCTAGCTGGTCTAGAAACTGTAGTCAATCCATAGGAGAGTTCTGATATGTTGGGATAGCTTGCTAGCAGATGGGCCATATTTACATTTTGGTGTTGTTTCATTCAAGAATGACTGAAAAACCATAAGTTGTAGATGGAGAGATAGGATGTGGGCACCAGTGGCCATAACTTGTGGTTCTAGTTCAGGCCAAGATATTAGTGCGCCACGTGGTGAA
This sequence comes from Fragaria vesca subsp. vesca, assembly GCF_000184155.1. Taxonomy (NCBI): domain Eukaryota; kingdom Viridiplantae; phylum Streptophyta; class Magnoliopsida; order Rosales; family Rosaceae; genus Fragaria; species Fragaria vesca. Next base: position 21,386,123 of record NC_020497.1, on the reverse strand, counting down.
ACAATTACAAGGTTCGCTATACTATTACAGCACGTTTGGTACGCAAAACTGTTATAGTCAGGACTAATTCCATAAGCAGTCCTGGACTCTTTATGCTTGGCTTATCGTTGTTTTCTACGTCCCGGAATGACCAATCTAGGACTACATATTTTGGTCGGAGCTTGTGCTTGTTTTTTTTTTTTTTTTTTTCCCGGCTAACTTCAACGTGTTTGCAACACATAGTTTGAGCTCGTCTTCCCCGTTGGCTTTTCCATCTTTCATACTCGATCAGCAGCTTGGTCAACCTGAACGAGGACAATTATGTTCTGGGTTTTAGAGAGTGAGGCCAGAGTTTGGTTCATTGTGGACGGTGGCGGAATGGTGGTGATGGGTTGCAACAGAACAGAGGCCGCCAGGGCTGTCAAGGCGTCGTCAAGCAGAGACCATCGGACCAAGCTTCTTTCTTTTTCTTTTTCTTTTTCTTTTCTGTAAAAAAGAAAAAATTGTAAATAAAAACAAATCTTGCGGGCTAGGCGGACACGAGCTGGGCCTAGGCGGAATCAATGTGGGCTGGGCCTGCGGACTAGGGGATCCACCATTTAAAAAAAGGACAAATATGGGTGAAAAGTAAAAATAAAAAACGGAAAACAAAAATTAAACTGTTGTGGGCTAGGCGGGCAAAGGACGTGTCTAGGCGGTTCCACGTGTCATGGGTCCGACAGGCTGAGGGGGTCCACCATTTAAAAACGAAAAAAATAAAAAAAGGAAAACAAAAGTTAACTTCTGTGGGTCAGGTGGACATGAGGTGTGTCTAGGCGGTTACACGTGGCGTAGGCGTAAGCGGGCTGAGGGGGTCCACCTTTAAAACTAAAACTGTCAGTTCGACCTAGACGAGTCTCTCGCCGGCGGCAATCGATGAACCAGACTCTGGCCGTCAACGGCTGCTGTTTCTCATCATCTCGATTCTCGTCACACTCCAGTTCATGCTTTTCGATTCTAGTAGTTAATCAAAATTTCAAACAAAAACAAAAAGAAAAAAGTTCAGATGGGCTATGTGTTTCTTCGAACTGATTTGGCTAGAAATTTACAAATCCTTGTTTGATCCTAGACTTGAATAACCCCTTTCGATCTCCGGCTGCTGTGATCATCAGACTAACAATCAAATGAATCTAACCCGCTGTTCTCATGTGCAGAACTGATCAAACAGAACTCGATTGTATATAGAAACACACATGCAAGAGACGCAATGTTAGGGTTAGAAAAAAAGGAAAACTCTCTTGGTCCGCATTGTAGTTGCACACAAACATTTGAGCATTCAAAACCATCACCTTCATGCGTTGAGAAGGTGATTTCTGGCTGGAAGGGTTGCTTTAATTTGCTCGAATCCATGGTGGATGAGCATCGCGAAAGTTGTGTTCTTCAACCTTTTATACTCCTAATTTAGTCCTACGTACTCTAACAGTTGCTCAGATTAGACTCCAGTAGTACATTAGGGGCTTTGTTAATTTGACAGAAATTTACTTTGAGACTGTTCAAACGACATTTTCTCATTCATTTGTATATAACTTTCTATTATCAAGTTATGTACTTCACTGTGCAAAACAAACCTATTCTTGTTTCCTTTGTTCAGTATTGAATGATTATAGTGAGCTAGCTAGTTGTGCTTCTGGTGTAAGAAATTGTGTAATACACTCTTAACTAGTGCAGCAACCAAAAATAAATATCCATCTGTCCACTACATATAATCACGAGTTCACAACCACGTACTATTTTGATTTTGTTAGTTTTTGCTACAAGGTGTCACAGTTTTCTGGCTCATTGCCACACAGACTTCTCTTCCTACTGCTCTCCTCATTAATCTCATCTCCTTGTATCATCTCTTGGTCCTTTGTTTCTGTTACCTGATTACTATCACAGGTTTTACGTTCACCATCAATAACATCACTCTTCCTAGGCGCTGTTGTCGATTGCGAAGAAGGTAGGCTACACCCAACACCATAATTTCTTGAACCACCCTCTTTTGCCTTGTCAAGCATGTCAAGCAATACAAGAGCAAAGTGAAGGTTGTTTCCCACATCTCGGAATGACCAAACTTGGATCAAGTCATCTTTTTGGAGACCATTTTTGTTGCGAACTTCGTTCCAACGTTGTTTCAACACATAACTTGAGCTAACACCACCGTTATTCTTTGGCATGTCCCATTGCCTGAAGGTTAGCGCTTCATCCTCAAGTTTGGGACTTATAACCGAAACCAGCCAGTCGTTTTGATCTGCAAGAAATTTTATCTCATCCTTGTCCAAGAAACTCTCCGGTTTGATTTGTTTCAGAGGCATTGATAACCGGTTAGCGCTTTTTGCCATATCAGTTTGGAACAACTGCTTCTCTATTACCATGTACATCTTGGCCTTTTCAAAACTTTCAATCCCTTCCAAAGTTTCAATCTTTCTTTTCAACTCTTCAGGCAAGTCATTAGGATCAGAATTATTTGTTGAAGCTGGTATATGCCCCTTTGGCCTCTTCAATCCCAATCTCTTGTTCATATTCCTCGGATTTGGCTTCAGACTCCAATCTCTATCATTTTCACCACCATCATTACTCTTCTTCTTTGCCAATCCATTCTTTTCCTGAAACCTCGTTAAAGACCTTTCACTCGTTATTGTGCCAACTGAATATAACGCATTCACCTGCAAGGGAACAATCTTCTGTTTTTTCAATCGAGAACTCATGTCATGATCATCAACATTGTCCTCTTGACTTGCTGCTTCGACTACTTTAATCTTGGGGGTGCTACTACTACTACAACCCCTTTGGATTTTGATGTTAATAGTTGTCTCCTCCCTCCTTCGCTTGTGTTTCTCCCGTGCAACACAAGCAACCTGACCTAAAATATCCAAGAATGAACCAAGTCGAAGTTTTCTGCCCTCGAAATCTTTCATACTCAATAGAGGCTCCATCCCGTCTTCGGGTGTATTTCACTATTTCGACTTCAGAGATTGAGAAATGTCGAATTTATAGAATTTTTGGGTTTTTGTGTTCTCAGCTATCGTGGGATCAAACTTTGGCCAACCAACGACATAAATATATAAACATACACTCATTATAGGCTTTCTCCGTATCGAATAGGGAAACAGACAGATACCCAACCAAACTTGGTAATCAATTCAGTTCGGGAAAAGGAATAACCAAATTAATCTTGGTTAACAAAATTGAATCTCAAGGCAACAAAAGATGTAACACAAGTTTTTGAACCCTTTCTATTGCTTAAGTTGCAGAACTGGAAAATGGATGACACAAAATCAAACCTCGAGAATGGAATTATGGACTTCATAATTCAATCAGCAAGTTCATGTTAGTTTTGAAGATATGGATCTTACTTGAACAAAAGCGGATGCTCTGGTCTCCCCTTAAGAATGCTGTAGTTCAATTTAGCACTAACTAATTACCCAGACTATAGTAGACCACACTAGATCCTTTCCAACAATGAAAAGAAACAGATACTTGAAAACAAAGAAAAAACAAAAAATACCAATGCCCTCCGTACAGGATCACATAAATGTCAAAAACAGATCTTCTAGCCCAATTGAGATGAAAAACTGAAAATTGAAAAAAAAAATTAAAAAAAAAGTCTTTAATAGAAATGTTCATAAAACTATGCGACTCCAGTAAAAGAAGACAAACAAACAACTGAAAAGGCAGAATCTCACATTTATGGAAACACCCAAAAAACAGTTGCATACTTCCACAAGACAGTGTGGTACAAGGTGAGGCAAGGAGTATATAATAATTTTCAAACAGAACCGGCAAATAAAAACAGAGTGCCAGAATTTCAAGCAACAGATCAAAGATTTTGGTGCAGATGATAACAATGAAGAACGATCAAACACAGAAACCAGAACAAGGAAAAGTGGAGCAAAAATTCAAGCAACAAAACCAAGGGCAGGAAGAAAGATAGTACGGCCATGAACAACCATTCTCAAAGGGAAGAAAAAACGGATTTTAATTTTATTTCTTGATGAAACAAGCACAGATAATAGAATGAGCAAAATTAACTTGAAAGGCAATAAAAGGAAAACAAAAACATGGATATAGAAATTGTCTCAATGTGTACTTTCAGGAGAATGATGTATCCGACTTAAAATTACCGAATCAGACTCATTAGACCCAGACATCAAAGCATCACAAGCCTTAGGGGAACCATCTGGTATAACTGATGGACCCCTTATTGGATCAACAGCCACGCCTTCCTCGGCAGGATAAATAGATTTATCTTCTTCGACCTTGCTCATGCTGTTGCCAACGGCAGGTAAAGTGGTGGTGGTAGGAAGAGAAGCTTCACTGTTAAGTAGCGAGATACCATCTGCTTTGTCCACCTCTAGTTTCACCTGCTCTGAAGATATTGAATCCATTTCCACCCCATTTGGAATTGTTTGAGGCTCTCCCTGTTCAACTCGACTAGAATCTTCAACTGCCATTTCCAACTCAGGAGAACCGAGAGAGATGTGATTTTGCATCTCCTGACCAGGAGTTGAAACCAGCTCATTCAGTTTTTCCTCACCACTACCTGATGAAGCAGTGACAAGAGCATTATTCTCATCTGAACTTGACACTGGAGCATCTGCCATTTCTGCATCAGACTTCAACACCAGCTGATCCACTTTCTCCACTTCACAAACTTTTGCTTCCATGGTCTTCTGATTTGATGCTAAAATAATATCCAATCTTCCTCCAGTAACATATGGCATGCCTTTTGCGTCCATCCTCTCCTTCTTGTAAAGATCGATAGCTTTCTGCAAGCCACAGGACAAAATGTCAACAAACTATAAACACAATTACTACATTAACACTATATTTCATATAATGCATGTCTATTCTAAATTGTTCCCTGGATTCCATTTCCCTGTTGTAGTTTTGTTTGTGCTTTTCTATGATTTCAACGCAAGTATATACCTAATGAAGAATATACTTATATACAGCAAATGTCACATAAACATTCAATAACAAAAACATATAGGTGCCCGAGTTATTTAAAAAACTAAAAAAAGAAAAAAAGAACTAGAACATACATGAATTAACATAAAACCATACATGTCTAATTAATAACATATGAACAAGCAAGTGCCTGATTACGGAAATATTAACAAAATGCCTATGTACAGAAAATGTTATACATTATCAGGTATCGTAAAGCATACCTGAAAAATAGAATCCTTCAAAGGTGGAAAAAGTGAGGAACTCAATAATGTATTGGATGATCTCAATCCTGCTGTTGCAGCCTGTGACATTAGATGCAATTTCAATCAGTAAGACAATATACAAAAGGTATACATATTCAACAAAGTTGTCCAATAAACACCTTTAAAATTGTATGCATAGTAGGATCTTCATCAACAGTTGTGCTCCCCTCAGTATCCAGTAGGCTCATGCACTGGCTGTACAACTCAGTATGAGCTAGTTCTGCTGAAATGTCAAGCTTGGAAAGATAATAATGGCTAAAAGAAGGGACTTTATCAGTTGCCAATTTAGAGCCATCCCGTGACTTCTCATGATTTATAGGCGACTCTTTCATAGGAGAAGCTATAGCGGACCCTGTCTCATCTCTTTTAGTATGAACTTCAAGATCCTGGTTATCTTCATGATGAGACGTCTGCCCTGCCTGCCCAGCCACACCATCATCCACAAGGGTCTGCAATGGATAATCATTTCTGGGAGATGGGGAGGGCATGTCCCTTTTCGCATCATTGTTTTGTGCTTTCCATGGCTCAGCACTGGGATCCCATCCCCGCGCATTCATTGGATGCCTGTTCTGATCCCATTCCGCTCCATAACTGTTAGAATCATCCCTAAAGGCTCCAGTACTCCCATCCCATGGATGCATGTGAGAAGGGCCCAAACCTTCCATAATGTTCTGAGACCCTAGTGGGCGCAAGTGACCGGGAAACCTATCATCAGCAATTTGATAAGGAATTGCATAATGATTAATCTCCATTGAAGGTCTAACACCGAAAATTGGTGGAGCTGAAAACTGTGGCAGCATCCCTTGAAAACCACCATGAGGTCCCCCATGTGGGAAAGGCATGAAACCATTTGGAACTGGTGAAGGCCAGTTTGGGACACCTCTCCAAGGCCCTCGAACCAAATTGGGATCACTGCTCCTCCTATAACGTGCACTAGAGTTTAATCTACTATCGTCTTCCACTGAACCAGTAAAGGAAGGGCTTTCAACTCCAGCCCTGAAATTAGGATGTGGAGCAAATGAAGAAAAATTACTCTGACCACTTCTATTGTGAGTTGATGAATCCGCGGGGGATGAATCATCCAATGGTAAGTCTCGACTCGGTCTATCCTCAGTATTAGAGAAATCTCTATTATCAGAAGCACTGCTTCTCCGACCTGTTTCTTCAATGTCAATACTTCGTCTGGCAGCAGTTTTGTTCATAAATCTACGGTCAATACTTGATGATGAAGGAGATCTTTCCATCAATGCCATTGGTGAAGCCTTAGAACCTGAAGGTTTTTCATTTGAAAGCTCCCCTAAATGGCTATCATCCATTTTACTGGATTTGTCCATTGACCTGTACTTGGATCCTCTTTCCGAAACTCCAGATACATCTCTGGGAGGAAGTGCTTTAGACCTCTGATCTGCTATAGACTCCCTATATTTCATATCTTCAGGATTACCATACCTGTAACAGAAGAAAACTAATGAAATTCAACCATTGCAAAGTATTCATGGATAAACTAGGAACCCAAACTGGATAATTAATAACAACTTAGTACATTTTCATGATCCTACAGTAAAGGGTGACTTTGAAGGTATGATATACAGAGGCATGAAAACCAAAGATCCACAATATGACAATCAAAGCACATTTTTCGGCTTATATATAGAATGTGACAATGACATGAATAATAGTAAGTACCTGTACTCATCTATGCCAACATTTGAATTTGAACTGGGAGAAGTCCTTCGTTTATTGTTGCTTATAATAGTGTCTGCATAAGCTTGCCGCGACTGAGATCTTCCCTTATTAACATCCGACTCAACCCTATCACCACTTGATGACTTCTTTTCAAAGTCAGAATACCTAGGTTTCACACCTCTGGGTTTAGTATCAGTAGAATCATCTCGATCATCTGGCGATCTTCTCTTTCCTCTGCTACCATCTTTATATCTCGTGCTACGATCATCAAGATGTGACCCTTCATAGTCCCGGTCATAATCACGGTCACGATCTCGATCACCATCTCTATCACGGTCTCGAGCTCGCTCACGGTCATGATTCCTCTCTCGGTCACGATCTCCATCCCTCTCACGATCCCAGTCCCAATCCCGATCATAATCGCGATCACGGTCACGGCCATGATCCCACCCATGTTCACGTTCACGGTCATGGTACCGTTCACGCTCACGAACATGATATGAGTCACGGTCCCGATTGCGATCACGGTCATGCTCTCCTTTGCGCTCACCATCCTGAAGCTTGGATCTCTTCTGTTGCATATCACTTGTATCTTTTTCATCCCTTAAATGCTTATCCTCAGACTTGACACTTAGATGATCTTTTGTAGAGCGTTCATCCCTTTGCTTCTCATCTCTTTGCTTTTCATCTCGGGATTTATTGTCCCTATCCATGTCTTCACGATACTTCTCCCTATACCTGTCATCCTTTCGCTTCTCATCTTTCTGCCTACCTTCCCTGCCTAAATCATCCTTAGACGATAATCGCCCACCATTGATGTCTTCTACGAAATCTAGATGTTTATCAGTATCACCAGAATCACCTCTCCTTTTCCTCATTCGTCTATCAATCTGGCTCTCTGGTTCAGGACTTTCCAAATCCTTCCGTCCATTTAAATCTGCAATGTCCCATAAAATAAGAGGTAAGTTTCATCCAAAACAAAGTTGGGCTGGCGAATTTCATCTTTTATATATAACAAAGTCATGAACAGGTCTAGCTACAGAATATTGTCACACAAGTCATTATTACACAAAGCACACACTTCATATATGAGAAACTGAAGAACAAAGTCAATCATCTCTTGCAGAATAATGATGCAATCTACAGCCTCATGTACTAAGGTAATCAAGCAATCTGATAACTTCATTCTAGTCTAATTTCCAAACCTAAAACTTCAACCAAAACTTATGCGAAACAACATTCTATAGTATTTAACTGAATAATCCGTTCGGATATGGCAGAATCTAGTTGGCTTTTGTTACATACACTTTCAAGAAAAAAAATGAATATATTGGCTCCATTAAAAAACGAATTAAGTTACTGGCCAAAAAAGAAAAAGAAAATCAATACAATGGATAGTAAGGCAGCGTAGCTAAGAGAGAGAATCCAAAACAGAACCAATGACAGATTCATCCAACTTGTTTATGAATGGATACTAAACTACAGAAAAAGGAAGAATGTCAACTTCAACTAGACAAGTATACAAACCTCACAGCATCTGAATAGAAGAAACCAGACTCGATATTCCACAAGACAATGAACACAATCATACTGATAAAGTTATTAATCACCCACACGCCTTAGAGATGAGTGTTAACTACTATATCTTTTATATATTCCCACAATCTGCAGTTGGAACGGCCACAACTGGTACTTTGCTACATCAATCATGTGGATCAATTTAACAAGCACTTCATTGTTAAACAAAACTATTACTTATGCTAGCAACCGGCAATAGAGAATCATGTAGTTCGTCTAACAATGACAAATTGTCATGTTAAGCCTAATGTCTTCAAGTAATAATGACCGAGAATGTAATTAGTAATATAGAAAGGCATTAGTGGGAACCACAAATAAACAGGACTCTCACATCTATTATACACAAATATAGTACAATGGATGGTCCTAGCAGCAATCAGTTTGACTTCTATAAAGCGAAAAAGAAAAACTCAGGACTGTATGTCTCGCACATTTTGATTGTCAATATCAAAATCTAAGCTTAAGCGGGATCTTCACCAAAACTAGCATTTACTCATCATGATAGCAGAATAACCAATACGACAATGTAATACTATGTTGAACTACACTGCATAGAAAGTCAGCATTTCAGCTAATAGCAAACTATGTACAGAATACATCCACATTATAATAACACACGAAAACTAACAAACCAGTTAAGTTACCTTACCATTATTTTCATTCCCTTGCTTTGCCGCCACACGCTGATGATCCTCGCCGCCACTTCTCCCCTCTTTACTTTTCTTCTCCCTCTCCCTTTCCCTATCCTTCTCCCTCTCCACTCCACCGCCTTCTCTCCCCTCCTTTCGACTCGAATCCTTATCCCTCTCCCTCTCCCTATCCCTATGCTTCCCTTCACCCTTCCCACCGCCGCTACTGCTCTTCTTCACCTCCTCCCCATACATTTCCACACTCCCATCCCTCTTCCTACTCTTCGAATCCCCGGAGCCCTTCACCGACTTCTTCTCCCTGTGATCATACTCCCCTCCGCCGCCGCCGTTCCACCTGTCACTCCCTGCATCCACCACATCAACAGCCCTCTCCTTCCGCCGCTTCGACGACACTAACTCCTCCGAATACTCACTCTCCTTCCCCTCCTTCAAATCCAGCTTCCTCTTCTCACTCGACTCCTTCGAAACCCTACCTCCTCCTCCTCCGCCGCCGCTCTCCTTCCGATCCTTCGAACTCAAATCCTTCTCCTTCTCCGAATCCGAGTACTCCCTCACATCCCGATGCTTGCTCGACTTGTGCCTCGAACTCCTCGTCATCACTAACCCTAGAAAATCCCAATCCGATTCCCTTGTCAATCCAAAACCCTAGAATCCGAATCTCGCAGATTGGAGATTGAAACCCTTAGCCTTAGCCTTAGGCTTAATCCTGATTGTGAAAATGAATTGAGCGCCGAAAACCCTAAGCGGCGGTCGGGACCGGAGATTAGGGATCGCCGGAGATTGGGATCGAGGAGAGAGAGAGAGACGTCGGCTAGGGTTAAATTGGGAAAAACATGTGATGTTAAAAAAGAGAGGAGGTTTTGAGTTTTTAGGTATCAGAGAGAGAGAGAGTGAATATGACTCGGAGACGACTTGGTGGACAGTTTTGTGTTTTTATTTTCTCTATTACGTCTTTGCCCTTGTGCCTCTCTCTAATATTTCATTTCCTTTTTAACACTAAATTCTTAATTATAATTTTCTATTGACTCTATATATATTTTTGTTTTGTATTTAAATACTTCCTATATTTGAAAATATTTAGAGATTAGAAGCCCACTATATGCATTGGAATTTAAATAGGGGAGTTCATGTAGACATCGTCGACAATTAAGAGTCACAGTATTTACGAGGTCTATGAACATATGATGATTGTGGATGATTTAAATTAAATTATATTTATACAGACGCGTGGTGATAATTATGATAGTTTTTTTTTAATTTTTTTAGAAGCAATGTATGATGAAAGTTACTGTAACAATAACAAATTGTTCTTGATGATGAGTTTGATCCTTTTATTTATAAAAGAAGTATTTGTACATCAATAAATAAGATTTTGAATGAAAAGCAATTGGAATTCATGGTATTTGAAATGGTTAAATAAATCTGGATAGAAGATTTGGTAGTAAAAGACAGATTTCCAATTTTTATGGATCTTGTTATCCAAAATAGTGATCCGAAAGCAATGATCTTATGTACTTGCAGAATGGCCAAAATTGTACAGAAGAAGACGACCCATTTGTGTTGGGCCAATATAGGCTGCAGCTGAGTGGGCGAGTATCATCACGGATCCAAGTATTACTTCTTTGTTCTTTTAGTCAACTAGTTCAAGTACATACCCAAAAACACTTCCTCCATTTCTGTGTGTGGATTTTCCTTTTGTTTACCTTTTGTTTTTTTGTGATGTTGAATTGTTGAGTTGCATTTTAAGTTATTTTTAACACACCACAGTGTTCCTCACCACATTACCTTAGGCCAGCAGTGCACGTTTGATACTTATGACTGTATTAGACCTCCTTATTTTCTAAAACTGTTTTGCACAAATGTGGACTGTCTTAAATTATACTAATATTAACTCATGTTTGGTGTTGTACGGGATTAGAGAGTAGTTACCTCGGTTTATGTTTAAAATGATGGTGTTATGTAAGGATGACCAATTTGAGTACCTATAATAAGACTATAAAGAGACCAGAATGAAAACAAGAAGTTACGTAAGCTCATTTATTTCTGTACCAAGCGACACAAAATATGAGACTAATCAAACTAGACTTCTTATTTAACATAGTTACACTTGATCTCAACTCTCAACAAACAAACATGCACATAATGTTTTCCGCTATAAGTATATATGTGTCTAACAGTCGAGTCTTTGATGACTCAGATTCTCACGAAACTGGCATTTTTTATTAATTATAGGTGTGCATGTCTTCAATACTCAACGACATGTGAATAAATGACCTGTGAACGTTAGAGTTCATACTTTAAAGTACGGGTTACACTAAAACAAGTGTCCTGTCATTCTTACCCACCCTCATTGATATCGAGGTTATACTTGGCTTTTAACGAACAACTAACCCGTTTAAGCTTTGCAATCATCCACAAACAAGAACATCTTAGTCACCACCGCTTCCAGAAACAGAACCCAACACCAATCTGATTCCATCGAACCACATCACAACCGTCGCTTCACCATTCCCACCCTTCAACAACGGTCCTGATCATGTTTCATTACAAGTACACATTAGAATGTAGATATTTGCAGACGGCAGACGTAGACGTGAGACAAACCCATGCCAAAGCACTCATGCCATTTTCTTACACGCAACAATTGCACGCTTGGCGCTTCTTCTCCTGCGTCTCATGTTCACAAACATGTCTATATACATAGTCGTCTTCTCTGCCTCTCATTTTCAAATTGAGCATTTCAAACCCACCAATCTCTGAAGTGTTAATTTGCCGGAAAGTTCGCCGGAAGGGAAAACCCAGGTGAAAGATTTTAACTTTTTGGTTGTTTTGTGGAGTTTCTACTTATTTCATTTCATGGTAAATTTCTGTTTTTTTTAATGATTGTTTGATAGAGTTTAGATTGGTTAATAGGAAATTGAACAAGAAAGGATTGATTTTGAGTTTGATTTGAGGTGAAAGTAGTGTATTTGATGATGGGGAATTAGAAAGTAATGAACTTTTGGATTGATTGTAATGCTTGAGTGAGAAGGTTTTGAGTTTTGACATTGTCAATTTTCTTGCTAGGTGGTGTTTAGGCTTTTTACTGTTTTAGAGTTTGGAGCAGCTATCAATGGCACTATGTGGGATTGGTTTGAGTCCGGGTTTTGAGAGTTTTGAAGCTGTTTGTGCTGGGGGGAGTTTGTCGACAAGGCTGATCAGACCGAGTTTGATGCGTGCGGTTGGGAAGACAGCTGAATGGAAGAGGAGGCCAGGTTTGGGAGTACTGCGGTGTTCATCGTCGTCACTGAAGTTTGAGGAAAATGTTGGGAGGGACTCAGCAGTGCCTTTGGAGGAAGAATCAGGTCATGTCATAAAGTTTAAGATGTCTGATTTCAAGGTTCTCGACCGTGTTAGTGTTGGCCTTGGTGGAAAGGTATGAAGAAATTTTACATTGGTTAAATTTGGTAATGTTATTCCTGTCATGTGATGAATTTCGGGAGGCCTAATTGGTCTGAGTTTTGTTGTTGTAGGCAGGTGAAGTAGTTTACGAAGCTATAGTGAGTGATACAATTAGGTCAGTTCACTTTTGTTTTGAACTTTTGATGTTGACATGTTAGTACCAGATCAAGCTTGCTGACTTGTTCATGAAATTGCAGTCCTTTGTATAGCACACAAGTTGTTCTTCGACGTCTTACTAGTGTCCGAGCTCAGCGTAGGGGTAGACGTGCAATAGAGGTGTGTACACCGTATCAAAACCTTTTTTACTAACGTCGTTCAAGGTTTCATCTGATTCTAACATCACTGTTTCTTATGGCTCTAGGTATTAAAGAAGTTAGTTCGCCGTAGGCTTTTGTACCATTCTTACTCGATGCAAGTTCATGGTTATATTTCTTCAGCTACAAGTAGTGGTCGCGGCTCATTCACTTTGGTCCACGGGGTATGTCCCTTTCCATGTAACATGGATTTCCTTAATGCCAGTAATTTAGTGTCATACTTGAGATGCATCGCACTCTCAAGTCTCAGCAAGATCACATTGAAGATTGAAAGGTTTATGTCCAATCTACTTCTATAGTGGATAAATAGTCTTTTACAATGGAAGTATGTATTTTGGGGACAGATTGTCTTCCAATCTTTTTTTCATTTGTTGTTTGTTCTTCCCTGATGCCACTGACTGATTTAATGTTGATTAAAGAGAGAACTAAGATATATATTTATTGATTTGGGTGCAGTATCATGGTAGTTTTTCTTTAAGACATTGGCTTCAACAATCAGATTGGCTTCCAACCTTGGAGGCTACTCTTGCATTGGACAAGGAATCTGTTAGAAAGGTGGGAGACGACACAGTTGGGGGACCTGCAGTTTCTCGGCAACTGCGGATGATTAGATTATTAATGAGAGATCTCTTGATTGGAGTATGTATCATTCTTAATTAGAGTATCTTTCTTTGCATAGGATTATCCTTCGATAAATCTATGGATGTTGATTTTTCTACTTCTTTTTCTATTCAGGTTAATTACTTACACAGCCATGGACTTGCCCATACAGAGTTGAGGCTGGAAAATGTGCACATAAGCCCAGTGGATAGACACATTAAAGTAAGCCCCATTTTCCTGTTCAGAACCAGATTTCAAGATGTCAGTAGTCCTTACATTTGTGCCACTTGTCTACTGCATATTCCATGCCCATGAAACATCAGGATCTGGATTTATGCCAATTGCAAATTCATCACTAATAGAAATAATTGCATGAGTTGTTTGACCTATAACATGATATCTAATAGAATATGATTTACTCAGGTAGGAATATTAGGAAATACTGCAGACTTTTATGAGGATAGTCCAAATGGTGGCACAATGGATGCTAACATGGACAGGCGACAAATGATGATTGCATTTGATATGAGGTATAGTTTGGAGATGACAAAAAGATATTTAAGAAAAATTCCATGAAACGTCTACCTGATCTGAATGTGTAGTTTGCTTCATCCATGTTTCACAGATGTCTTGGATTCATGATGGCAAAAATGGTGTTGCAGGAACTCATGGACCCCTCAATATTCTCAAAATTCAAGTCATTTCTCACAAAGGTATTGAAAGCCAAGTTTTATGTTTAGTTTGAGCCTTTTGATTATATGATTCCTGGGCCTTGAAGCGAACATACCATGCTAAATGATTATGTAAAATATATGTGAATTCATCATAGACTCTATTTACTAGATTTCTGTGTTCTTGTGAGACAATATGAACTTTGTATAATCTAACACTGTTTTTGATAAATGTGCAAGTTCAGGGAAATGATCCTTCATGTTTGCGTGAATTTTTATTGCAAATCCTCCATAGGAATTCCTCATCTGGCAATGCTGGACTTCAAGTAATTACTGTACCTTCATTGCAAATTTCCGATTTCCAGACCCTTACACATTTATGTGAAAGTATTGGTTTATTATGCCTTGCAGATACTTGATAGGAACTGGGGTGCAGGGTGGCACCTTTTATCGTTGTTGTTAGCAACAAAACCTTCCAAAAGAATAAGGTATATTATTCTTGATACGTGAAGAGGGATCTGGTCTTAAATGGATTTATAAGATAGATTGGTTTTTATTTTATATTTCCCATAGATTTATATTACTAATCCTAGATATAAACTTTTCAAAAATGCTTCACAGTTGCTTAGATGCCCTTACACATCCATTTCTATGTGGACCTCGATGGCGGGTAGTCCCATCCATAGATATCATCAGATGGGGTCTTGGTTCAACTGCATTGCGAATCTCAGAAGAGTACATCTATGGCCAGCCTCAGGTACATGGATAACTGAACTTTTTCTTCTTTTATGTGCTATGATAAATTCTTTATTATGACATATGAGTAGTTGGATCATCTCTCATCTTATCATATAATTTACCAAAATGAAGTTAGAAGGAACTAAATTTACCTGTCACTTTGTCTCATTTCTAGCTTTTTACAATAACAGTACCTGAAAGGATATGTAAAATCACCCAAATTAAGGGTACTTATCTAGGCATACTTTTTTCCAGTTACTAACATCCACTGCCTGATCCTATTGTGCAAGTTCCTTTAAAACTGAAGTACAGTAGATAGAACACTCCTCTAATAGTGTAATTTGTTCATTCAATGTCCTCAATAGTGCTCTGTATCCGTAATTTTTCTCTATTTTGTACTCAGGACATTGTATTATCTCAAGTAAAACGAATGCAGAAAGTTGGTACTTGCAAGATGCACTGACTTCTGTGTAAAATTGCATGTTTCAGCGTAACAGACTTTCCCACTTCATTGAGCTGATGGAGATGCTGAATCCTCATTCAAGGCCAAAGGTAATGTCTTGATTGTTTTTCATGTATCTCTGTTCACTTTTATATGCCTTAATCAATTGTAATACCTTGTCGAAGCTCATGCTATGCTTTTTTCTTATCTGTTTTGAACACTCAGAACTGGCTGGAGTTACTGCCAGGAAAGTGGCGCATATTGTACTCTACTGGGAGACACATTGGCTTGACCTTTAGGCAACCTCTTGAACGAGTCCTTATTGGTAATGTGCACCTAACAGTTTCAAGAGTATCGAAGTTGAACACTAGCCTGTCATTTACCTCCGACATTGGATTTAGAGTCATGGTAGGTCAGAATTGGCCCCATGACAAGACTGGTGTAGATGGCAAGCTTCAAGTGAACTCTATATTCAAATTAAAGGCTGGGAGGCGGTTATATCTGAAGGAAGAAGAAAACACCACAGGAACATTATCCTTTGGTCCATCAAAAAATCACAATGCTTTTCCTCAGAAATTAACAGGTAGAAAATGGAGGAAAGCACCATTCAAGGAGTTTCCGTCAAGCCTTCCAGTGGCCAAGCTCATTTCAAGCGAGATTGATAATGTAACAATGAGCCTTGGTCATCCGTTGAGCACAAATGTTGATAGTGCAAGAAATGTACTTCAAGAGGTTCGGACACAAGTCCCAACTGAGATGTTCGATTTGTCAAAGCTTGTGTGTGGAACATATGTGGACTCGAGGCTGTTAGTCATTCGCGGGGTAAATGGTTCTGCCCTCTTATTTACAAGATCTTGTTTTGATGAAAAATGTAAATAACAATTGTTCCAGATGTTGCCTCACTGCATGGTCTTGTTTCAGTGAAATCTTTAGATAGCATTTGTTCATAATATTAGTTCTCTCCTTTGTATGTGTAGTGATCAGTATTGAGAAGCCACTTTTTAACACCCGACTTCTCCATTCTTGTACCAACATATACACATTTTCATATTACAACAAATAGACAGATAGTCATCTCCAAACTCTCTTTCTTACATCCACAACCAAATCCTTTGTTACATGACCGCACGACGCAAAATGTAAAGAAACAACACCCTTTACAAATGAAATCGACTCTTTTCCTTTTGTTCGGCAAAATAGAAAAAGTGACAAATGAGATGTAAGCAATGTTGTAAATGCTTGGTGCATTGATCAACTAATTTGGCTCAATTTTGAACTGGCAGATCCAATCTCAAATTAGCCTCTACGTCTTGCCATTGAGTGTTCGACTTTATAATAGTAGAGATGTATATGTCACCCATCGATGATGAACAAATATGTTGTCACTGGGGCCCGGATAGTCAACAGGGCATTGCAGCCTCTTCTCTTACCATTTTTGACAACCTAGATTGAGGAGCACATCCAACTAGGTGGTTTTTCTTTCTTATTATTAGTTTATTACGATATTTATTGATAAAACTAAATTATGACGTGGGCAACCAAAAGAAATTCAAGATAAAACTATAAAAGACTGAATATTCTTATTCTTTTGCTCTAGTCTGTAAAACTGATCAAAGCTAACTGCAGAGATCAGAGAACGAGAAAAAGATCGTCTGATTTGTGAAAAATGTGGGGAAAGCTGAACCAATCTATGCTTGGGAACAACGAAGAGCAGGGTGAAGAGGGTTTCTTTGATGAAGAATCCGAAGGCTTGTGTTCTCTGTCTGCTACTCAGGTTGGTTTCTCTGCAAAGTTAAAAGGTTTCATTTTTCAATTGTTTTGTATATTCTTGTTGTTTTTAGCTTCAGATGGTTGATGGGTTTCTGGGTTTTTGACTTGTTCAGAGAATGTATGCTTTTGGAGGTTGTTTCCTGGTTGGGATGGCTTGTATGTTCCTGGTATGACATTTCTTCAACCTCAAAAGATTTAGTTTTTATTTTCTTTTTTCTTATGAATCTTACTGAATTGAGCTTTGTATATGTGTTATTCCATTTGTAATAGTATAAAGTTGAGGAAAGTAGGACTCTCCCTTTTATAGTGGGAGAGCTACAGTCGGAAGAAGATGGAGTTTTCCAAAATTGGATCATTAGTTTTCTGATATGTGATTGTTTATGATACCATTCACAATGGTGGCCTTTAGTTCATGGTTTAATTAATAAAGGATTAATCTTTTCTGAAAGGAATAATAGCAAACTCTTGAATGAGCTTTCTGTTAAGAAGAGAGCTGTATTGATGAATGACCACGGAATTATGTGATTTCTAACTTTGAGGTCTCAGAGAGTTTTATCTTATCATACTCTTTGAGTTTTTGCTGCTTCTATTGTGTCTGAGGGAAACCTTCTCTTTACCTTTGATGATATAGTTGTAGCATATTTATGGTGAAGACAAGTTCTTTTTTGTTTAGAGGATTTATACAGATATTTGTATGATCTTTTGTTTCAGGGTTTCTTTATAACTTTTACTTCTTTGGCAGTCGATGATCGTCTTTGCCAAACCCATCAAATTTGCCATTTTGTTTACCTTTGGCAATTTGTTGGCGGTAGGAAGGTATGTCCCGAGGTCGAGTTTTCAACATTATATACTTGAACCACATATATTAGTTCCTGTTGCATTATTTCCAGTCTTTCTTGTTATGTAAGTGTCTCTGGTTCATTTAAACTGATGCTAACCTGTATTCCTGTTTGCCAGTACAGCTTTCCTCTTTGGCCCTGCCCAACAAATGAGAATGATGTTTGACACGGTCCGAATCTATGCCACAGCTATTTACCTTGGTTGTGTTGTTCTAGCACTCATCTGTGCTCTCTTGGTTAGTATGAATCCTATTTCTTTAATAGAAAAGATACATTTGAATTAAAGCTGTAATGTCTTGGATTCTCAGTAATCTATGGTGGAACGAAGGAGGGTGATTCTATTGTTAAATACCATCTAGATTAAACCTACAATCTCATATTATCCCTCAAATGCTACAAGATTGATAAAAAAAAAGGTTTAAGTACTTTTGGTCTGATTGATCTTAAAACCGCAGTCCCAAGTCCTGAGAGTAGAGCATCAGCATGTATTTTACCGTCATAATAATTCTCGATAGGCTAAAAATTTGAGACATTGAGGACTAGTTCAACATAGTGATATCAGCACTGTACATTATGGTTGATTCCTCTATTTTCTGTCTTTTTCATCGTGCAGATTCAAAGCAAAGTTTTGACACTAATTGCAATGATATGTGAGCTCTGCGCCCTTATTTGGTAAGCTTCAACTCCTGTTCACATTTCACCTTTCTCACATTATTAAAGTTCAGTGTCAACATCCAAATAAAATCTGCTAATATTTTAGAGCTGTACTGTCTGGCACTCTGGCGTGGTTGCTAGCTTAACCACTGACACCCATCTGGGAAATTTCTCCAGTAGCCTATGTCGTCAACCTTGTAACATGTCTCAATTTCTGTTCATCCAACTTATACAGTCTGCAACCTTGTTTCAGGTACAGTCTGAGTTATATTCCTTTTGCTCGAAGTATGGTGTCACAATTGATGATTCGTTTATGCGACACGGAGCTTTAGTTGGTACAATTCAGAACAGTTTGGCGTGTTTTAGTGTTGATTTTTTGTGATGCGGTTTACTACTCTAAACCCTTATTAGTTGAGTTTTCAATATTTGAGCAGAGTTATGTTGTGTTTGTGATTGCTACTGGAGCATGTAAATGTGTGATTTGTGACATCTTTGAGTCATCTCTGCAATACACCAGGATATTAGGTTCCTCTGTCATAACTCATAACACTTGGCTTACCTAATTCTCCTTTTCTTTTGGTTTGAATTTGAAAGCCTTCATGCAGTTCCTTGGTGTTGTGAAGCATCACCATTTCCCACAACAGTCATCGACATTCAAGATTTTGATTTTGAATCTAGCGATTAACTTCTGATGCTCGGAAGGTATAAACAACTTTGTTATTAGAGGAATTGGGGGAGAAACTTAGAGAAACAATCCCCAACTTTCCAGTTTTCTTCTTTGGCTTCACGGACAATTTGGACAGAGATGACTTCCTTAAGCCACACAGCCTTTTCTCTTCTAATGCAAGGCTTTAGTCCTGGACTTGAAGGATGGTAACCATTTTAATGTCATGTTTTCATTTTGTCTTGCTCTCGAAATACATGACTGCCGATTAGAAGAGGATGATGATGGTAATCCCATGGTTCTGACTTCATTGCGTTTGGCTTTGTCAATCTAGGAAATAAAAAAATCGGGTTTGTTATACGCGAGAGCATCCAATACATTCCCCTCTCACACCTTTTCCCCCATTCTGCTTGGTTGCTTTGTGCCTCAACTCCATCCATTAGTAATTAACTTCCTCATCCTCCTCTTTTCTTCTGTTAATCAAGTCCTTTACTTCACTTTTGTGGCATGCAAAACACACTCTTTGATTGTTCCAGTATTATATGTTAGTGAGTGCTATATGTAACAAAGAATATAGCTCTTAACAGAGGACATGGACGCCGATCCTTGTAGCTCTCAAACAGCAACCACATCAATCTCATCTGATCAAAGGCCAGCTGAATGATGCATGTTCGCACTCACACACACAAAGATCTAATGTTTTCTTTTTTCGATCCAACCAAAGAAACTACCACAAATGCTGTTTGTTATGAGTGTTTTGAAATGCAGAATTGAAAGATAAATTGGTTGCTTTGGTGCCATTTAAGAATCAAAACCACTACAACTGAAGAATTAAAACTAGTAGCACAGTTTGATCAATGCTCCCACTCCAATTTACAAGCTGTGATATTGGAAGGGCCAAGTATATCATCAAGACCAGGCATTCTTTACCCGATGTACATTCCTCATGGTTTCGACAACCAAAAATGTGAAGCGACGTCATTTCACGCCGCTCTCCCCCACAAGGGGCACAACCGCAACACAATAATGCCTGAAATGTACAAGACAGTAGATGAGAACTCAACATCGATCGCAAAAGCATGTGATGCTTGCTGCATTCACAACATACATAACCAGCTACCTTAATAAGAGTCTGCAGCTAGCTACCTACCGCCATGCACCTACCACCTACAAGATTGTATACTTAACTGCCGAGTGCCGACGCTCATTTTCCAACTGATATATGGAGCTTTCCTTTCTATGAACATCATCGTCCACCTCAGCAGTAATGGCAATGTTTCTTCTTTCTTGGAAAAAAATCTGATAAAACTATTCCATCAGATCGATATGGACCGATCGAGCTAGGTAGCAGTGTGACATCAATCAAGACTTGTATTATTGATAATACACTTGTTTATTGCTTACTTAATTACTCCGATTCTGAGAGCTTTGTAATAAACTGATTAACAAGATTAAGCCAGCTTGAGAAATTGTATTGGTTTAGGGTTTGTGATATGGCATGCCCTGTTCTTGTCTCGGTCCCGGCCCTCTTCTTTGAATCTTTTCATCATTATGGCAAGAATTTGGGGCCAAGTGTGTAAGCTAACGCTGATAATGTGAAGTCCATGATCAATGATTTATAATCATTAACAACACATGTATGATCCAAAGCCTCCAACAACCTCATTTTCTAGATTCTTTTAACCTTCTTTTTTTTGTTGATGATGAAGGAACATTTTATAATTATAGAGAGGAAATTCGAGTTGCTTTCGTCGACTGATGATCTAAAGCTAGAAGCAAGTGTAGCTGGGAAACTTCAAATCAAGATCCAAAGTGAAATTTGTAGAGCAAGTGATGATAAAACGGGGGTAGGTTAATCAGGGGGTTGGTGATCATAGTTGAATATCTGTATTGATGATTCATGATTAAGACCTTAATTCTCTGTACTCGTAATGTTTAATCATCATTAAGAGGAAGAAACCATTGGGTTAGCTACACACTCCATCATACGTACTGATCATCAGTTTTCATCCACCAACCCACTCATATCAACCGCCAGTAACCAACCTAGCTACCACCATCTTTAAACCCCAAAAAAAAAAACGACCATCATCTGCCCTACTGGAGCCATGAGCCACCAGCCCTGGATACTAATACCTACTACAACCCTCTACTCAGTCTCGTTCACCCAGTCACTAGTACAATAACAAGATTAAAATTTATAAAACGTATTATTGGCGTCTTAGTGACGTCTATACGATCAAGTATAGAAACATGAATTTAACAATATAAGCTGATTTAGACTAGAGGAAAGTTTAAGATGAAACATTTTATCTTATTCCAAAACAATTTAGACCAGGTAATTAAGTTAGCTGGAGTGTGATTGTCTCGGATTTGGTATCAGTAGGGGAGCATTTCCCTTTGGTAATGGCAAATGCTCTTTCACTTTTGACCATACCAATCTCGAAAGAGACATATCAGTTGTTATTTCGTCTTGAAAGCACTGTCGAATACAACCAACTATTTGACCAGACAATAACAAAGATGCAAAACAATGAAGAGGGAAGCTTGATTGGACCCAGCTAGCTAGATAGAAACCAAATAAATGGTCCGAATTCATCTAAGTTCTATCATTGTTCCTTTCATGATGTCAATGACTTGCTTACCAAGTTGACACTTCTCCATCGTTTGTATGTATATATAAACTTTTCATAGAACTATGCCATAAGGAAAAACAAAATATTAGCCAACTAAAAGGTTAATTACACAAAGCTAAATGGATATGACATATGAACTAACCTATTTTCTTTCTGCTAATCATAATTAATCTTTTTTTTCATGCACGCTTATAACGCTTTAGAAGTCTTTCAGTGCTACCGAATAACCACAGGTCAACAAGGATACTTCATAATGTTTTCCGTGAATGAAATTGATGTAGGCATGCAATGATATCAAAGTTACCACCACAACATCATCCAACATTGTTTATAGTTCAAAATGTATTATGATTACTATATATGATTCCTTTTCCTCTACCAAATTAACACGAATATACGTATAATTATTATGAATATTTTATATGATTCCTTTTTATATTATACTAAACCTATACAGAAACAACAATTCTGCACGACTCTAATGCGTGACATGTCACATGTTTGGAAAATTTGTGAGTACAAACTTAAAATATAAAGAGTATTAATAGACAAATTGTCTTGTTAGGCTTTAACAAAAGATTAACAAAATTGCTAATTGTATTCCTCTAATTTGCTGGTTAGTTTTGTTGGTTAGCATAACGAAGCCCTCGGATCCGAAAACCCACAACCACGCTCCCCCCTACGCGCGTGACAAACATAATCTGAAAAAGCTCAAGTACTTTAAACAATAGCTCCGAGCTAACTGGTCCACTGACCCAAACCCACATCACTCGCGCGTGGTTGGTACCAAAAACCCTAACCGAATCTCGAAACCACACAGTAGCAATCACTTACGTGGCAAACAGTGAGTGGCTCTTTGAACCATTGACTCTTGGAATCTGCGAAGGAGTAATGTAGACGATTGGCTCCTCAACCTACTCAAACGGCCACTCGTATTATTTTACTCAATCTTAACTAATTTCAATGCTTAAAATAATTAAAATATAATTAAACAAATCCGAAAAACCCTAACCCTAACGTAGGGTGGTTTATACAAAACCGGGTTCGACCGGTTTCGAGGATCTTAGACTTCCTAAAACCCAGACACAGTTTGCTGCAGTCTCACTCTTACACACCACCAGCAGGTTTCGAATTCGCATGCAAAGCTGACTCTGATGATGTCGACTCTACCCAGCTGGAAATTTTATGAAGAATACAAAAACGAATGCAACTACTACTTCGATTGGCCGCATCTGTGATCACTTTCTGCGTCTAGCTAATAATATATAATGGATGATAATGGAGGTCGTTGATAACCGTGGTGGAAGTGACATGGGATCTGATTCAATTATAGAGTACGAGTTATCAAATCAAACAAGTAAGTCTCGAGGTCTCAAAAGTCTTAATACAGGAGCACGCCAACAGATCTAAGCGTATATCTAGCTTGGTTTTGAGACTGTATATGCGACCAGATGCACGAGATGAGTTTCTGTGTTTGGTTTTTGGTCACCTGGACTTTATGCACAGTATGTATACGGGGTGCTTTCTTTGGTGTTATATTGCCTCAAATAGAGGTATTTAAAGGCATCGGGACCATTTTCCAAATGGGACATTGAGACTTGACGAAAACAAACACCTATGTCGACATCGACCATGCTATTGAAAGGAACTGTATGAAACTTATTAATGGTGCGAATAATGTTGTTATAATAGTTACGTATTTTGTGATTTATGACATACCCACTGAGTATCATAGATTCATAAGCCACCATACCTAAATTGGTACAGTGTTAGTTTAGTATGCGTTGTTGATTA
The DNA here is from genome assembly GCF_000184155.1 of Fragaria vesca subsp. vesca. Classification (NCBI taxonomy): domain Eukaryota; kingdom Viridiplantae; phylum Streptophyta; class Magnoliopsida; order Rosales; family Rosaceae; genus Fragaria; species Fragaria vesca. The sequence continues at coordinate 21,362,433 of NC_020497.1, read as the reverse complement.
AATCATGATAGGGCCGGTTGAGTTCTTTTGCATTTAAGATGCAATGGTATAACACACGACTAAAGTAAATACGCAAAATGCACATGCCAAATGTAGTATTGTATAAGCATTTTACTAGTAAATTGAGCTTTATATCTCTAAAAAAATATACGTTAATTATTGTAGTTACATTGTGTTACACTCTTCTGTACATTGGTGCATCTTTCTTTATCCTTTGAGCCAAACTTATACGGGTTATATAAGTATCAAGCAGTTAATTGAAATGAATGTTTTACTCGTCACTCTAACATATTGCAAATGCAAACGAAGTGATGTGGGACTTCTAAAGTATGCTGCTGAATTTCCCAATCAGAAATGTCATGTCACTGTTAATCTTTTCTATATCGGTAGGTATATGAACGTACAAGTGGCTTCCAAATTCTCGAGGAAACATACAAAGTTAATTTGATATCTATTTTAAACAGGTCGGTTTTGATTCTTTCATATTTGCTCGAGGGTATATATAGAAATGTTTCATACAACTTTCGGAACATGACGTTCATATAGTCATGTAGACCTCAAAGAAAACTTGATAATTGAGATGTCTGTTACATTTGTATTTATTTAGTTAGGATGGCCATGCCACTTGCATCCCTTGCCACAATGCCACTAGTGAACAAGCAACTCATAAACATGTTCAAGAGAGCTTCTTTCTTTTCTTATTATTCAAAGGGAAACTACCCCAAATGAAGAATTAGTCCAAAACCATTAGTTTAATTCTCGACTCATAATCTTAGGCAAAATATGTCATTTGTGGGATAAAATATGCATGTTGTGCCGCATACAACTTTTGCACCACAATTAACAACGATATTTCAGTTTTAACTTTAATCTACATCTATGGTTTGTTAGCTTTAGCAAATTAAAATACTGGTGCTAAGCTATGGTCAATTGTAGTTTTTAATTGAGGTATCCAACTCTTTCTTGTTCTAATTGCTCTCCTGGCCTTGAACATGATGACATGAATATTAGTTTAAGCAGGGCGGAGCTTACAAAAAATGCTGAGAGAGAGAGTTTCTATTACTTAGTGTTGCCCTTGCGCATGCGTTTGTTTATTCGTCGATGAAAGACATGTAACGAATTTCCTTATTGCAAGATGACAGAGTATCTTCTGGTCCGGACATGTTCCAACCCTCATTTGAGCTCGGTTCGGATTTCCTTTGCCTTCAAAGTTAAAATCTAATGTTGCCAAATATTTACTTTGAAATTGCGATGGTAATTACACAGTATTTAATTGCCCTCTTCGGGTTTATGTGAGTTGATCAAAACTTAGACGAGAAGTATGTACTGTATGTTTATGCTCGGGGTGGACATGACAATGAACCAACACCGGCCATGACATTGAAAGATTTACACGCGAAGAAGTAGAAGTATGAGATCGAGCGATGCTAGGTAAACTACATTTTAAGGAATCGCATAGAATCGATCATGTCATCTTTAATTATTTTCTATGTAATTTAGTGGTAGGCGGGACTGAATTAATTGTCAAATTCAAGTTGTTAAATAATGCTATATATACGATATTATTTTCAGTGAATTAGTAGTATATTGATCACATCATCATAAACTGTCATTGATTAATTAATTAGTAAACACTAAACAGTGATCAAACTATATAAATATATAATATGTAAATACAAGAGAAAATAGTTTTACAGTGCTAGCTAGCTGAAAGTGTTTCTTAGTTGCATTTCTTAGTCTGAAAACAATGATTTGACTAGTATGGGATATCTAATATCAGTTTTATTCAAATAATTGCACACTTTGTTGGTAATGTACATGAACCTTTTGATCTCATAGCCATATATCATATCTATATATCATTTGCCAACCAATGTAGGTAAGGCATCATTGTCGGCCTCATATTGTTCAACCAAATTTTTTTAATTTGTGTATATACCACCAAAAATGATGGCAGACCGACAGAGGACCTTAACTTATATTCATATAAATATATATATTATCATGCAAATGTCATATTTTTTTATGAAAAGAAAAACAAGTTAACAATAAAGTGCTCTCTGAGGCTTAATTTGTTGTTTATAGATTTTGCTAATCAGAGAAATCTGTTAGTATCAGATCCTCTTCGATTTTCATAATGTAGTTTTGCTTGGAGCACCGCATGCCAACAATATAGTATATTCTCATAATAAGAGGATCTGGAATCTTTCATGAGAAGGCAGAAATAAAGAAATTAAAGATGGATCAAATAATTGGAGTTGGAATAAAGCTGGTTGTTTATAAGAAACGAAGAATAAGTGGCAGACATCGTAAGATTTACCAGTTTGTTAACCTCAGTCGTTTAACACGTGAATGTGGAGATGATGATTGTTCTGGAATTTATACCATCAAGCAAAAATGCACAGAAAAAGTTTGAAAAAGGTAGCATTATTAAAGATGGAGGAATAGGTTATGTCTGTTGAAATAGGAAAAGGGTGATCATTCACGAAGTTCACGAAGTTTAATTGACATACGAAACTCTTTGGACGCATGGTAGGTGCTTTCGATTATTGAGATTTGAGACAGAATATATACTAATCATGCGAATTGAAACAAAACGTTGTAATTTCATTCTCATAACATATTTGAAGTGTTAAAATCCAAATCCATGCGAAGTGTTCATCATGCTGGCAGTACTGTGGATTGTGGAAACAGGTATCCGGGCATTAAACTTTGATTATGCGAGCATAGATTTTCAAAACTGATATCGATGTTGCGATGTAGAGTAGAATCGATCCCCCGACTAGTTTCATATCCCATAAAGAAAATCAACTCAAGAAAAGGAAAATCGTAGCAGCTGATCAAACCACGTGTAGCTGCGCACCTTGTATTTCAATCTATGTATGTCACAAATCATGGGGTCCTAAAGCTCTAGATGGTTGCTTGGTATTAGCCGAGAGAATCTTCCAAGCTTATATAGATTCCTCTACTCTCTGTTTAATTGTCATTAAACATTGCTTATTGATCACTCTCCATCAAGTTAATTTGCGTACGTGTTCCTAGCTAATACAAGTAAAAATTTAAGCAAACCATATATTGAAGTTCAAGACCATGTATGGATTGAAGTAGATTAGTAAATTGGTCGACGTAAGTTCATCAGATTAGAGTGGCGGAAAATGAAGAAGTGGTTTCACTTAACATTTTATAAGTTAAACGCTTTAAACTAGCTAACTATACGTAGTATTTTTTTTTTTTTTATAGCTTTTGTTTAATACACGAGGAACTATGAGTGAAGATGTTAATTAACATCTCTGTTATATATGTCATTTGATTGGAACCTTTTAATCTTTGAAATAAGAAACCGGCCGGTATTCCATTTGTATCTAGTCACGATTCTTATCCCTAGCCATAAAATACGTGGATGTACACAAAGCATGCCGTCATTGTTTAGTAAAATTTTGTTTCATTAGGAGCATGAGTCCGTCGGTAAAAACGACGTCCACGCACTCTTATCTGGATCTTCATCACATCAATATCATTTTATTTTCAAAGTATAAGACAGTTCCTAATTATGTACTGCGTGGTCTTTATCGATATGTCTAATCTCATGCCATACATCAATAGTTGTACGAAAATGATCCAGTATAATTTCTCTAATCTCTAGACATTACTTAAGTAATCCAGTATAATTTGTCCTAACCCAAATTACATGCAGCTAAAACTTATAGTCTGCATGTAATAAGATGAGTAGGAAAATGGGTAATTTTTCGTTTTGTATACTCAGATCCTCCGTACGTATACGTATCTTTACGAAAAATATAAAATCACAGTTCTGTTAGGTGTCTGAGGACAAGAAAGTCAGGCTTGACTTGGAACAGTTACTTCCATTCCATGCATCCAACGACTTCTTCTTTTTCTACCAAACAAGAACAGAGATCTGTGTCCAGGTGACCACAGAATCCCGCCTCGTGTTTCTGGAGTTTTTGTTTCCTTAAAGAAAATAAACAACGAAAAAGGAATCGCAGAGGAGAAAGGAAAGGAATGGCAGACAAATCATAATAAGTGACGAAGTGTCGATCTGTCAATCACGAAAAAAGCAAACAGTTTTAATTTCCAGCTGAAGGACTTGACTGCTGTAGTTTCTATCATTTACCGGTGGTTGTTGCAGATGCGTTTTTTCTTTCCAGTTTTGTTCATCGATCTCGATCACAATGAAAGCAACGAAGGCTACGTTTCGGTCGGGCAACCGTACTTCTCTACCCTTTATTGATTGATACAGAGGAGTCCTTATAATCTTTGTTTTCGGAAGGTGCCCTAACTTGTTCTTAATTTTCATCATCTGGTCCTTGGAGACAGGTGGGGTGGGCAAAAACATTACATCCATACCCTACTCTCTCCTTTACTGCACTCAATCGACTTATTGGGATGAATTATTGCTATATGCCATGGTGGTTAATGTGACACCTAGCCAACCCTTTGAAAATGCGCGCTCTCTCTCTCTCTCTCTCTCACATATAGTGCATTGACTTGTTAACCAAGTAATTACTGAGTACCAATGATAGCATCTTAAACAAACATACTCGCTATCTTACAAATTTCATAAGTCTTCCTAAATTTTTTCCTAAAGAACACCTCTAACAGTTTCTTTATAATTTTCTTATTATAGAGAAGGCAAATCTTTGAGCTATTTTTCTTCTTCAACTTAAACAGTTTCCCTATTTTAGGGAATTCATGATCATTCCTTAAATCCCGACCTTTTATAAAATTATAGACTCTGCTACAAATATGGAGAATTTAGGTTTCTCTCTCTTCACATTCCTCATTTTGGAGAAAGTTATAGGGAATCTGTTAAGCAAAACAACCAAAATCTTTCTCAAAATTGAGAAAACCAAGAATATAGGGAAGCTGTTGCAATTACTCTAAGAAGATAGAGATTGTTGTAAATATACCGATAGTGTTTAGAGAATATGTCGGAGCAAAACACACCAAATTATTTCCTAAAATTGCGAGAATGCAAAATACGTTGAATAATGTATAAGCAATGTATATATTTTATACTTTGAAATTTGGATTAGCTCAAGCTAGTGGTATAATTAAAAGGACAACGATTACATAAACTTCTTATGTATACTACGTACCTATGTTTAATTTTATTAGTTTTTATAGTTTTACAGAAGCATTAGTACCCACTAGTTGTGCGTTTCAAATACTCTGATATTATATTTATGATTACGACATCTAAGTATATGACGTTGGTTTTCATGTTTAACGCTTGTACATGCATGTTGTTTTTGGTTTGTTGCTTTGGGATGTAGTTCTTTTGATGACATGGTTACAATAGTGTTCACCTGGTCAGATAGTGACCAAGAAATTAATAGTCAGTCACCATTAATTTTACATCTAAGGGTTGAAAACAAAATAACTCAACTTAAAAATAATTTTCTCTACCATTGGATTTACATTCAACGATGACTGACCATGAATCTCTTATTCAATTATTCACCAGGTGATCATGACTAGACATGATTAAACTCATTTCAACTATGAGTTTTGTCTGATACGATTTTTTTTGCTTATTAGATGGCCTGTGCAACACTCGGTTGAGTTCATTGATTTGAGATTGTCCTAGTTTGCTATTAGCGGTGGTGCGGTTTGTTTGATTCTTTCGTTGACGTGATGCGTGATGCGAACGATAACTACTCATGCCGACTAGCCACCGGATTTTGGTGAAGGATATCATGGTCTAGAAATTTGGACGTAAGCTAATTTTAGGTTTAGATTGTCGTCACTACGGTGAATGTGCGTGTATAGATCCAATTTTACGGCCATGTGCTCAATAAAGTTAGTTTTAGACCTTTGTAAAAGCCTCTGTCACTCCAGTTAACATTAGAGGTAGTAAATTCTTCCATATATATAACAAAAAGACCTGTTTATATATCAATTAGTTACAAGAACAATTTTAGAGGTCTACTAATAACAGTGACTAATTATTTGACGAGAGTGGTTGCGAAAAGAGGATAGTAAGAAAATGGGTATATATGAAGCAAAATGAATAATCGTATTGATGATAGTCATAGAAGTTTACAATGCAGTTTTTGTCTAAAGAAGTTATGTTCAACCATCATATATGGAACTCTATCGGTAGAGAACAAAACAACTTGATTTAATTATTTAGTTAACAACTGACAAACATTAATGTGATGATAATGACAATCCTCTAATTTTAATTTCTAATAAAATAATACTAGATTTGGTATGACTCTTAATACCTCCATTCATAGACACCCAAATGAATACACCTCCTCTATTGACAAACCAGATATTGTGAGTGTATAATTTTAACTTTTAGGCAAATCATAAACACATACTAACTAAAATAGTAAAATATCAAGAAATTAAAATAAGGAAAATCATATAGTTGGAAACATTTCTTGTGATGGAATGATATAAAAATCACAATCAATACTCTTCAAAAGGAAATCTAATTCATCAGAATTAACATTTACTGTTGGCCGCGTATGTAATCCACGGGCAACAAATCACTTGCCATTAGCCGCATATTGGGTCATTAAGTTAGTTGCATTTTCGTCATCCATAGCGTCACTACTGCTGCTGTTTTCACCAAAGTACCCTTGTTTTTATCATTTAACTCCTAAGAATTTATTATTTAATAATTTATTAACAAAATCCATTGCTACACAATATGACAATATGTAGCAATAATTCCTATTCTGAAAGCAACTCCTAAATTATCATTTTTTGCCATGATTGTGATTGTGTTACGAGTCAAGTATAATATTAAGGGATTTACAATGTGCGTTAATAAGAAAGGCAAACAACAAAAACAATTTTAGACAATGTATAAAAGCCTTTAAATATTGTTTTTAGCATATAATCGATATTATTAATTACCTAGCTAGTTTGATACCAAATTTATACTCCTTGTGTTCGAAACATGTTTTTTTGTGACTTCAAATGATATATTCATTAGAAAATACTTGTGTTCATCCGTCAGCAACAAAGGGCCAGTACAATACTTCAATATTGTAGAACTCTAATTCAGGTTCCATTCGATTAATTGACACAGAATACTTGATTAACTTAGTAAAAATTAGCAAGGGCAAACTGGTCATTGAATGAGAAATGCGGTAAACCGCAGACGCTATCCGGGAAAATTAAACTACCATAATTAGCAGAATACGGAGTTAATTACACACTTCCAAATCTCGACGAATTACCTTCCATTTTAACCCCCCAGGCTCGGCACCCCCGAGCCTCCAGATTCGGATTAAAAACTAGAGGCGGCCCCAAACTCAAAGAACCCACCCCCCCAGTGTTTATCTAAATCACAGCGAGCGGGCCCCCACCCATGAGCGGCTGTCGCGTGCCGCATAGACCCCTGCACACGTGGCATTTTACAGAATTTCTGAGCTGTCACTCTCACTGGTAACCCAAAAAAAAAAAACTGACTTAGGTAAAAATAAAAAATCTGTGGCCCCCACCCACCCCTCCCCGCTTTTTTCTCTAAAGTCCGGAAACACACGCTCACTGTTTTTACCTGCGTCTCCGTTCTCCTCTATAAAACCCAGAGCTCTCTCTCCCACTCGGAGAAACCAAAGACTCTCTCTCTTTCTCTCTTCTTCTATTCTCCTCTCGCTTTTTTCCTTCCTCCTGAAATATTTCCCGTTTCCGTTTTCTCAACCGGAACGGCTTCGTTTTCAGCTCTCACGGATCTCACAGGGGAGTGTGTGTCTCAGCCTCGCTCTCTAGTCCGGATCTACAAACCCGTCTCCGTGTTAATCTGCTGAAAAATCTCAGTCTCCTGAAAAAAATCAAATCAGGAGAGTCTAAAACGAAATTAAATACACACAGAAATTCACTGGTAGACTACTATTATATAGCGGTGTACTGTTATATATATACATATATAACTCTGATTCTGATTTGTGGAAACGATAATGTTGGCGGCGAGCTCCGGTTCCGTTCTCCAACTCCGAACCAAGCCTTCCGTCCTCGCCTCGCCGCAGCTCAATGCCTCGCCGATTGCGCGGCTCAGCACCGGCAGAGCCGCCACCTCTCGGTCGGCGTCGAAAGCAATAGCGAACAAGTTCTTCGGGACTCGATTGAGAGCAGCCGCCGGATCCGAGAGGCTTCACCTATGGCGATCCGAAGGTCCCGGCCGTTCGCCGAAGCTCAAGGTGGTGGTCCGGTCCATGCTCTCCGCCGTGCCGGAGAAGCCGCAGGGGCTGTACGACCCGAAGATGGATAAGGACTCGTGCGGTGTCGGCTTCGTGGCGGAATTGTCCGGTGAAAGCAGCCGTAAGACGGTAGGTGACGACGTCGTTTTGGATTGAGTTTGAAATTTGGTGGTGATTACGTGCATGTGTTTGTGTTTAACTTTTTTATTGTTTGATGTGATGTAGATTACGGATGCTTTGGAAATGCTGGTGAGGATGACACATAGAGGAGCTTGTGGATGTGAAACGAACACTGGTGATGGAGCTGGTGTTCTTGTGGCGATTCCTCACGATTTCTACAAGGAGGTATATTAACATTGATTTTTCGGAGTTTTTCTGATTGGTTTTTGTGATTTTTGTTTCACTTTTGACGGATTTGAATGAGATTAGATCTTATCCTGTTCATTATTGAGTTTTTGTTTTCTCATATTATTATGAGTTTTGGTAGTTTTCTGTGAAAAAGTCTTGTTTGTTTTTTTGTTGTTGAAGCTGATGGAAAAAGAACATTTGAAAAATTATATGTCTACTATTTTTTCCTAATAATTTTCTTTGTTTTTGTTTTTTGGAATATTTTTTTTCGTCAGTTGGTTCTGTATATTTGCCACTAATTGTTGTTGGATTGCTCTTTTTCAGGCTGCCAAAGATATTGGGTTTGAGCTTCCAGCGCTGGGTGAGTATGCTGTTGGTATGCTCTACTTGCCAACATCTGAGAGTCGTCGAGAAGAGAGCAAAAATGTGTTTACAAAGGTAATTTCAATTTTGTAAGTTTGTTTGTTTGTGTTAAATGCACATTTTTCGTGCATTTACAAATGCAATTTCAATTAGTCTTCTCTATTTGTTTGCATGGCATTTACTGGAACAATTTTGATGTGTTTGCAGGTTGCCGAGTCTCTTGGGCATACCGTTCTCGGTTGGCGATCTGTTCCAACTGATAACTCAGATTTGGGGAACTCTGCTCTCCAGACGGAACCTGTTATTGAGCAAGTGTTCCTTACCCCAACTCCGAGGTCAAAAGTTGATCTTGAGCGCCAGGTACTTTCTTGAGAATTTAGATTTATGATATGCATATTATTTGAGCATTTAGATTCAAGGACAGAGATGGTGATAAGATGTCATCTATGTGAATCAGAGAGATAAAGAGCTGAAGAAATGAGTAGCTTAATTCATTATGAACCTAATATCCTGTTTGTGTTAACATTTCTTCCTTCCACCTTTCAGATGTATATACTTAGAAGGGTTTCAATGGTTGCCATTCGTGCTGCATTAAACCTTCAATATGGTGGTGCTAAAGATTTCTACATATGTTCACTTTCATCGAGGTTTGTCTTTTTTATATCTTTCATTCTTTTTGCTGGGAAGTTTTTTTGTTTTTATTTCTGTGATCTCTTAACTCACACTGTCACTTGTTTTTATGCAGGACGGTTGTTTATAAGGGTCAGCTGAAACCCGAACAGCTGAAGGGTTACTATTATGCAGATCTTGGCAATGAAAGGTTTACGAGCTACATGGCCCTGGTAAATATTTTATCCATTAACTTTGTTTTTTCTCCACTAACTCCATACTCCACAAACAGCATGGGAACAACCAGTAATTGAAGAGATGCAAGGTTGAGGAATGACTTCTGAGGCATTGAGGTTTGAATGATCTCTTAAGTTCTTCCACTCCCTTGAATACTAATTGAAATTGGATGCTGGATTGGATGCATTGGGTGAGTTGGTAAGAAACCTCATTATCAAGTAAATCATGTTTGCAGAAACTTGGTGCAGTGCTCTCTATGATCAGTTGTTGGGGGTGAAAATTTGGAATGAGTGGTGAAAAGGAAATTGTGTTTGGTCAAAGTTGTTAGGATTTTCATTTGTACTGGCACTGCAGTATACATTGAACTGGACTGGCGCGAACACAATTTCATGTGTAGTTTTAGGTTTTTAGTATTGGATTTCCATATTTTGAATAGGGAAGATTGAATTGTGTATGACAATTTTGGTTATTTTGAAATTTCTGCAGGTTCATTCACGATTCTCAACAAATACATTTCCCAGCTGGGACCGTGCTCAGCCTATGCGTGTCATAGGCCACAATGGAGAAATCAACACCCTTAGAGGAAATGTTAACTGGTAGGTTACGGAACTTGTTAATAACCATGCCTTCAATGAATTCCTTTCAGCATAGGATTTAAAATGTCCCAAATGAATACCTTATATATATGAACTTTCTCAGGATGAAGGCGCGTGAGGGACTGCTCAAGTGTACTGAACTTGGCCTTTCAAAAAATGAGTTGAAGAAGCTGTTACCAATTGTGGATGCCAGCTCTTCTGATTCAGGTAAATTAGAGCATTCTGTATAATTTATTGAAATATATGAAAGAGAACTAGTATATAACCCTTGTGGAAATAACTGGTTATTTAATTCATAATTAATGTGCACAAATTTGGTTTTTCCTTTATGCAGGAGCATTTGATGGTGTCCTTGAGCTTCTGGTTAGAGCTGGCAGAAGCCTCCCTGAAGCTATTATGATGATGATTCCTGAAGCATGGCAAAATGACAAGAACATGGATCCTGATAAGAGAGCACTGTATGAATATTTTTCATCTCTCATGGAGCCATGGGATGGGCCAGCTCTAATATCATGTAATATATGTGGTTCTTTTTTTTTTTGTGTTTGGATTTTTATGGTGTACATATTTACAAAAGGCCTGCTTTGTTCATTTTTGACTTACTGTAAACTAATTATTGCAGTTACTGATGGACGCTATCTGGGAGCTACATTGGATCGGAATGGACTCCGACCAGGTCGATTTTACGTCACCCACAGTGGACGAGTTATTATGGCGAGTGAAGTTGGGGTTGTAGACGTACCCCCAGAAGATGTCTGCAGGAAAGGAAGACTTAATCCTGGAATGATGCTTTTGGTTGATTTTGAGAATCATATAGTGGTCGATGATGAAGCCTTGAAGAAGCAATATTCACTGGCGAGGCCATATGGGGAGTGGCTTAAAAGGCAAAAGATTGAGCTCAAGGACATAGTTGATTCTGTTAATGAATCTGACAGGGTCCCTCCATCCATAGCTGGAGTTGCTCCTGTAAGTGTGAAACGACTACTATTGGAAACTTCTGTGTATTAGTATTGTTCTCAGCACTTTGTAGTCAATTCTGACAGTGATAAGGTTTACTATTTGTGATATCTAGGCATCTACTGATGATGAGGACATGGAAAACATGGGAGTCCACGGTTTACTGGCACCATTGAAGGCTTTTGGGTATGTGATGTTTGTCCTTTTTGTCATCTGCTTAGGTGCTCTAGCTTTGGTTTTTCTCGTTAGATTTTTCTTGTTTGTCTTATAATTTTGCATATTTCTTCTCTATGCAGTTACACAGTTGAAGCCTTGGAGATGTTGTTGCTTCCTATGGCAAAAGATGGTGTAGAGGCTCTTGGGTCAATGGGGAATGATACCCCTTTGGCTGTTATGTCCAATAGAGAAAAGCTTACATTTGAGTATTTCAAGCAAATGTTCGCTCAAGTAACAAACCCTCCAATTGATCCAATCAGAGAGAAGGTAGTCACTTCTATGGAATGTATGATCGGTCCAGAAGGTGATCTAACAGAAACCACTGAAGAACAATGCCATCGTCTCTCACTCAAAGGTCCTCTTTTAAACATTGAAGAAATGGAAGCGATAAAAAAAATGAACTATAGAGGTTGGCGCTGTAAGGTTCTTGATATAACGTACTCCAAGGAACGTGGTAGAAAGGGATTGGAGGAGACCTTGGATAGGATCTGTGCTGAAGCACGTGAGGCAATTAAAAAGGGATATACCACACTGGTGCTTTCAGACAGAGGTAATTCCTGGTTATTTTTGTTCCCTTCATTTGAAAATTTGAAGTCTTTCATTGACAGCTAAAGTTTATATGATTGGTTTTTTCTAATTTGCAGCCTTCTCCCCAAAACGTGTTGCTGTAAGCTCACTCTTGGCTGTTGGTGCTGTCCATCAACATCTAGTTAAAAATCTTGAGCGCACAAGGGTAGGGTTGATAATTGAATCTGCTGAGCCGCGTGAAGTACACCATTTCTGTACGTTAGTTGGATTCGGTGCAGATGCTATTTGCCCCTACCTGGCTGTAGAGGCCATTTGGAGACTGCAGGTTGATGGAAAGATCCCACCAAAATCTAATGGAACAATATATTCCAAGGCTGAACTGGTTAAAAAGTACTTCAAGGCAAGCAACTATGGAATGCAGAAGGTTCTTGCCAAGATGGGCATATCTACTTTGGCCTCTTACAAGGGTGCACAGATTTTTGAAGCTTTGGGTCTTTCCTCTGAAGTGATTGAGAGATGCTTTGTGGGAACTCCTAGTAGAGTCGAGGGGGCAACATTTGAGATGCTTGCTCGTGATGGACTTCATCTGCATGATTTGGCATTCCCCTCTCGGGCTTTTCCTCCCGGTAGTGCAGAAGCTGTGGCACTACCGAATCCTGGGGATTATCATTGGAGAAAAGGTGGTGAGGTTCACCTAAATGATCCTTTTGCTATTTCCAAGCTTCAGGAGGCTGCCAGAACTAACAGTGTGGCTGCTTATAAAGAATATTCCAAGCTCATTCACCAATTAAATAAAGCCTGCAATCTCCGTGGTCTTCTGAAATTTAAAAACACAGAGCAGCAAATTCACTTGGATGAAGTAGAACCTGCCAGTGAGATTGTTAAACGTTTCTGTACTGGGGCAATGAGTTATGGATCAATATCATTGGAGGCACACACTACATTGGCCATTGCTATGAACAGAATGGGGGGAAAGTCAAATACAGGTTTGCTTCTTCTTAAATATATATGTATCTGTACCCTCTTTGTAATTGCATATTAATTTCTAATGATTTATTTCTCTTCTGAAGGTGAGGGAGGTGAGCAGCCCTCTCGTATGGAGCCTCTTCCCGATGGTTCAATGAATCCAAAGAGGAGTTCAATTAAGCAGGTTGCAAGTGGGAGATTTGGAGTTTCAAGTTACTATCTAACAAATGCTGATGAACTCCAAATAAAAATGGCTCAGGTATGTTCATATAACCTCTGATGCACTGAGCCCTGGATTTCTATGTTACATTCTATTGTAGATCATTGAACCGTTGAGTTCAGATATTTAATCATATGGATTGTAAATTTTTTATTGCACAGGGGGCCAAACCTGGTGAAGGTGGTGAGCTTCCTGGCCACAAGGTTATTGGAGACATTGCTGTTACTAGGAATTCCACTGCTGGTGTGGGACTTATCAGTCCACCTCCCCATCATGATATCTACTCAATTGAAGACCTTGCTCAACTAATTCATGATCTTAAGGTATGTTTATTGTTTATGTTGCCATTAACTGTTTTGGCTCTCCTCTTCACTCCATTCCCTTCTTTTGATTGTTGTTAATATTTCTTTTGCTGCTTATTGAGCACGTCCATGTTTCTTTTAAACTCAATTTTGTTCCATTTATGCAGAATGCTAACCCAGGGGCTCGAATCAGCGTCAAGTTAGTATCTGAAGCTGGTGTAGGTGTAGTTGCTAGTGGAGTTGTGAAGGGGCATGCCGATCATGTTTTAATTGCCGGACATGATGGAGGCACTGGGGCCTCTAGATGGACTGGCATTAAGAACGCTGGGCTTCCGTGGGAACTTGGCTTGGCTGAGACCCATCAGACCTTGGTTGCTAATGATCTTCGTGGCCGCACAGTTCTCCAGACAGATGGCCAACTAAAGACCGGAAGAGATGTGGCCATAGCCGCACTTCTTGGTGCTGAAGAGTTTGGGTTCAGCACAGCACCCCTCATAACCCTCGGCTGCATTATGATGCGGAAGTGCCACAAGAACACCTGTCCTGTTGGTATTGCAACTCAGGATCCAGTACTTCGTGAGAAGTTTGCTGGAGAACCTGAACATGTTATCAACTTTTTCTTCATGGTAGCTGAGGAGGTGAGAGAGATAATGGCACAACTTGGTTTTCGAACTCTAAATGAAATGGTTGGTCGTTCCGATATGCTTGAAGTCGATAAAGAAGTTACTAAAGACAATGAAAAGCTGAACAACATTGATTTATCCCTGTTACTTCGACCTGCTGCAGACATTCGACCTGAAGCTGCACAATATTGTGTTCAGAAACAGGACCATGGGTTGGACATGGCTCTGGACCACAAACTTATTTCTCTTTCTAATTCTGCTATAGAAAAGGCTGTTCCTGTATATTTTGAAACTCCGGTTTGCAATGTGAATCGTGCTGTTGGAACAATGCTTAGTCATGAGGTGACCAAACGTTACAATAGGCAAGGGCTTCCCGCAGACACCATTCATATCAAATTCAATGGAAGTGCAGGCCAGAGCCTTGGAGCTTTCCTCTGCCCTGGCATCACGCTTGAGCTTGAAGGTGACAGCAATGATTACGTTGGTAAAGGATTGTCTGGTGGCAAGATTATTGTTTACCCCCCCAAGGAAAGCAAGTTTGACCCGAAAGAAAACATTGTCATTGGTAATGTAGCTCTTTATGGTGCCACTAGTGGGGAGGCATATTTCAATGGAATGGCAGCAGAAAGATTCTGTGTTCGTAATTCCGGTGCTCGGGCAGTAGTTGAAGGTGTGGGTGATCATGGCTGTGAGTACATGACAGGTGGCACTGTTGTTGTGCTTGGGAAAACTGGCAGGAACTTTGCTGCTGGTATGAGTGGTGGCATAGCCTACGTTTTTGATGTCGATGGAAAATTTTTATCCAGATGCAATCCTGAGCTTGTCGATCTTGACAAGGTTGAAGAAGAAGAAGATATTCTGACTCTTAGGATGATGATACAGCAGCATCAACGCCATACAAAAAGCCTGCTGGCCAGTGAAGTACTGGCTGATTTTGAGAATCTTTTGCCTAAATTCATCAAGGTAATCCCCAGAGAGTACAAGCGTGCACTTGCAAATCTGAGGGAGGAGGCCTCCAAACAGGCAGTCGAGGACGCTGATGAAGAGGCTGAGAAGCAAGAGGAGGAGGAGCTTAAACTGAAAGAGAAAGATGCATTTGAAGAACTTAAGAAGATGGCATCTGCATCTTTAAATGAACTTAAGAACATGGCATCTGCATCCTTAAATGGGAATTCCAATCAGGTAAAAGTTCAGGTAGAAGATGCTGAAACATTGAAGAGGCCCAAAGAGGTCAGCAAAGCTGTTAAACACCGGGGTTTCATTTCTTATGAGCGTGAGGGCGTTCAATACAGGGATCCCAATGTTCGGATGAATGACTGGGACGAAGTTATGGAGGAAACTAAACCTGGCCCACTTGTGAATACTCAGTCAGCCCGTTGTATGGACTGTGGCACTCCTTTCTGCCATCAGGTAAATAACTTGTGCTACTAATCATGTTTCGTTAACATTTTCTAGTCCTGGATGCACCACGATTGTTTTAGATTCACTCTAATGTAAATTTGTTATTTTGATGTAAACTGCAGGAGAACACTGGTTGTCCTCTTGGTAACAAAATACCTGAGTTCAATGAATTGGTGTACCAGAATAGGTGGCATGATGCATTAGAGAGACTTCTCGAGACAAATAATTTCCCTGAGTTTACTGGTCGAGTATGTCCGGCACCTTGTGAAGGTTCATGTGTTCTTGGTATCATTGAGAATCCTGTCTCTATCAAAAGCATTGAATGTGCAATCATAGACAAGGCTTTTGAGGAAGGTTGGATGGTACCACGACCTCCTGTCAAGAGAACTGGGTATGGTTTTGTACAATTTTTTAATTTTTTTCATTTCTCTTTTGCCTTCTTTTGTTGGAGGATGTTCAAAAATTTAGTGCGCAGGTTTCCAGTGCATGAACCATCGTTTTTTATATGATATTACAGGAAAAAGGTTGCCATCGTCGGAAGTGGGCCTGCTGGGCTAGCTGCTGCTGATCAACTAAACAGAATAGGTCATACAGTGACAGTTTATGAGCGTGCTGATAGAATTGGAGGGCTTATGATGTATGGAGTGCCTAATATGAAAGCTGACAAAGTTGATGTAGTTCAGCGGCGGGTTAACCTTATGGCCGAGGAAGGTGTCAACTTTGTGGTCAATGCTAATGTTGGAAATGACTCATCCTATTCGTTTGACCGCCTTCGAGAGGAGAACAATGCGATCATTTTAGCAGTAGGCGCAACAAAACCAAGGTAACTTATGGTTGTTTACTGCTATAGATTTTAATAGTTCCTATCTGGTTGTTTGCTAACTAGCCTTTATTGGTGCAGGGACCTTCCCGTGCCTGGGCGAGAGCTGTCAGGAGTTCATTTTGCTATGGAGTTTCTACACGCAAACACCAAAAGCTTGCTTGATAGCAATCTCGAGAATGGAAACTACATTTCTGCCAAGGGTAAGAAGGTTGTGGTCATTGGTGGAGGTGACACTGGCACTGATTGCATTGGAACCTCTGTTCGCCATGGCTGTACTGACATCGTAAATTTAGAGCTTCTCCCTCAGCCACCACAAACAAGGGCTCCAGGAAACCCTTGGCCGCAGGTTGGTAACCGAGTCTTGGGACCTCGTATGCATGTTATGAGATGTCTTGCGTACTTATTTCTTTCCTTTTCTGTTTGCAGTGGCCTCGTATCTTCCGAGTAGATTATGGGCACGCAGAAGTTGCAGCCAAGTTTGGCAAAGATCCAAGAACGTATGAGGTGCTGACCAAGAGGTTTGTGGGAGATGAGAATGGGGTTGTGAAGGGAATCGAGGTAGTACGTGTCAAATGGGAGAAGGATGCTACTGGCAAGTTCCAATTTAAGGAAATTGAGGGCTCTGAGGAGATAATTGAGGCGGACCTCGTCCTTCTAGCAATGGGGTTCCTTGGACCCGAGGCGGTTAGTATATGGAATTATCATTTTTGACTTTTGCTTCTGTATTTCATAATCGATGTTTTGCTTACTGGTTATTGTGTTTCTTTTTGCCAGGCGATTGCAGAGAAGTTGGGTTTGGAGTGTGACAATCGCTCAAACTTCAAGGCTGATTATGGTCGGTTCTCAACCAATGTGGATGGGGTCTTTGCTGCTGGGGATTGCCGGCGTGGTCAGTCCCTGGTGGTGTGGGCAATCTCAGAGGGACGGCAAGCAGCTGCACAGGTTGACAACTACCTCTGCAAGGAAGAAGAGGACCACACAGACAGCAACTCAAGCCCTGAATCTGATCTCTTGAAGCGGCATCAAGAAATCACCAAGAGCCAAAAGACAGTGGCAAGCACATCGTAGACGTAGATGATGATGATCAAGTACTCATGATTCTAAATTAGAGAACCAAGACAGAGCAACACAGATGGCATCTTTTTTCATTTTGTTAGTGTGACAGACATACAGGGATTTTTCAAACGTGGTTGTTTCATGGATGATCCACTCGGTGATGCTTTTCCCTGTGATGGAGCTGAGACTGGAGGGAGCATCAAGTGGCCGTTCAATGGGGCAACAACTAGCTTTTATTCGCATAATGGAGTGGGGTATTCTCATTTCGCCGGAGTCGGGTATTATAGGTCGTAGGATAATTATTGTCTATAGTTTTCCCCTGGCTCATTTGCGTGGTTGTTTTAAAGGAATAATGTATAGTTTTGGTTCTTCATCAATGATTTAGAATCAATGAAGCATATATGGAAATTATTAGGTTGTTTTCCATCGGCCACTTCTGTGTTGTGTCGCTTTTCTGCAGAAACTAAACGTTCCTGATGAAAACTGGCATAATCTATGAGGGGGTGCCCTGCTTCTCTCATAGAATCAGCCATTGCCAAAAGAAGAACATGTAGGTTTAGATGAACATATAAAATGAGCACAAGGCCATCAAGTTTATTGTGCAATTTCTTGTACAGTGGTCCTTATCATTGTTCAAAGCATAAAACATACGTGTGTTGATCCACATTCCCAGCACCCAGGTTCTCCGTTCACCATCAAATGCATCCACCCAACTGCACGGAAAAAGAAGAGGGAAAGAAAATCAGAACCTGATATTCCAAAACCTGCTGCATTTTAAGTGATGTGGTACTAGGCTCACTATTATGGCATCTATCTCTCTTGCCGTGAGAGGTGTGCGTTCCGGCTGAAGAGAGGCTTTCCCTCCAACGCCTGGGTTTTTCGGTGGTGGTGGAACATCTGACCCTAGACTAGCTGATGATGCATCCTGAGTTTGTGAAGCAAAACCTAAGTAGGAAGAAAACTCATCACTCACATTACTGACTACAGAACAATGTGACATGAATACATGATATGCACATCTCTATCTAATACAGCAAACCTTCATTGTATGATGCACTCACATTACGGATTACAGAAAAATAGTAACATGATACTGTATCATATATATATATATATATATA